>NW_004955472.1:8368143-8403739 GCF_000276665.1 Chinchilla lanigera | reverse complement strand
AACTGCAAATTAAAACAACACTGAGATTCCACCCCTCCCCAGAAAGAATGGCTATCATCAAGAAATCAACCAATGACAAATGCTGGACAGGCTGTGGGGAGAAAGGAACCCTATTCCACTGCTGGTGGGAGTGTAGATTGGTGAAACCTCTGTGGAAATCAATTAGGAGATTCCTCACAAGACTAGGATTGGAAGTTCCATTTAACCCAGCTATTCCCCTTCTGGGTATTTTTCCAGAAGAATTAAAGACATCACAGTGCAGCGATATATGTTCACCCATGTTTATAGCAGCACAATTTGTTATAGCTAAATCTTGGAAACAACCCAGATGCCCATCCACTGAGGAATGAATAAAAAAGATGTGGTATTACTATACAAAGGAGTATTACTCAGCTATTAAAAAGGATAATCTCGAGGCTTTTGTAGGTAAATGGATGCAACTAGGGACCATACTCATAAGTGAAATAAATCGGACCCAGATGGGTAAACATTATATTGTCTCCTTGGTGTAGGAACCTGAAAGACTAGGTAAAACTCAAAACGTACAATAGATGATAGGAAAGAGAAAGAAATTGCTCGAAGGAAGGAACGACTGGGATGAGGGAAAGAAAAAAAAAAAGAAAGAAGGCAGGCAAAACATAAATATATACATGAATAACTGTGATAACTGTATTGCTGTTGTCTGATGGTATATTGAAATGTACAGTTGATGCTCACAATTTTTTATGTTCTGATCAACTTTGCATGCTTGTGTCTGGTGGTCTGAGCAACTAATTTGAAGGTAACAATATGCAATGGAATTACAGTGGTGAACTCCTACCATCTTGTCTAGTGAAACTCTCTAATATCTCTAATGTTTTACTGAAGAATTATTTTCTTGGGGCTAGGGATTTAGCTCAGCAGCACAGTGCCTGCCTGGCAAGCGCCACGTCATGAGTTCGATTCCCGGTACTGGGAAAAAAAAAAAAAAGAATTATTTTCTTAATCTCTTTAATGCTTTGACCAATCTTTCATTCTTACATCTGATAATCTGAGCAATGTAGTTGAGGATAGCGGTATGCAATGTAACAACCACTGTTGATTAGTATTAATTTGTTTTGAGACCCTGTATCACTTTAAATGTTTTTGCTTTGATTTGTTTATGTTCATGATAAAGAGGGTACTACTCTCTTTAAAATAAAAAAAAAAATCTCAAATACATCATTGAAGGGTTGCTTCTGGTGACCCTACTGTATCTCAATCAGCAACTTCAAAAAAGCAGACATACATATCATGCCTCATTGTAGCAATATTATGGGAGGCAAAATAGGGTTACATAAGCTTCCATTCAGGGTCGGAGCTCTATTGGTTTGTTATTTTACAATTTTTTATTGAAATAAGGTTTTGAGAATTACCTGTAATAGGAATTGAGAATTACCTGCAGTAATAATTGAGAATATGCATTTCTCAATTTTGGTTGATTCTGGTACATAAATCTGACATTTCTAAGAAAATATAGATTATGACAAATATAGATTATGTTTTGCCCTTCTAACATGACCGTTCTTATTTCTCACAAGCTCAATATTAATACTGCTCACTCTTATTTTAGTAGTAAATTATTTTATTTCATGCTGAGTCATATCACCTAAATTGTACAATGGCTTTGCCTTGAGGCAACACATCACTTAGTGTGACCAGGTGCCAAACTCTCGGTCAGACAGTGTCAGTCTCAGCTTCTATCTACAAAACACAAAGGGGAACTATTTAATATATAGTGTGGGAACATCATCACCTCATATTTTAGTAATTCCTACCTCTCTATTTTAGATACATTCGTTTCCACTCCACTGCATCCAGTCAGGTGTCATGCAGTAATGTTTCATGGTTCTTCATAGAGAGGTTGTAGAACTACAGAGCTATGTCTGGGTCAGTAATTAGTCTGGCTAAGTTGGTCAGCACTACACAACCAAATATCAGATCCTGTTAGTTGAAGAGATTAAATACATATAAATTGAGTAAGTCCTCCGTATTGTCCTGCTTTCTTCTTACCTTCTATATCTCAGTACTCCTCTGAGGCATACTTAAGACATTTTTCAAAAAGACAGTGGCACACACCTATAATCCCCAGTACTTGGGAATCTGAAGTGGGAAGATCACAAATGCAAAACCAATCTGGGCTACATAGTGAGTTCAGAGCCATCCTGGAATGCATACAGAGACTCTGTCTCTAAAACAAACAAAAAACAAATAAATAAGTGGTTGCTTAAGTTATGAGGATGCCATTTAAAGTCTCAAAAAATTTAAGAAGAGAAAGATGGCAAGGTTTCTGCATTAAGATGTTTACTTAGCGGAAAGACTGTTTGACAAACCATGTAGTCCATCAGTCTTACTCTGAAGTACTGCGTGTGAGCACTGGGCTCTGAAGTAGGAGCAAAGTGTTTTCCTTTTTAAAATTCACGACATCATATTCTGCTTCTTCAAGTTTGGCTCAAAACGAGAAATCTGTTTCTTTGGATGAATGAATTGGAATACAGTACTGGCTTGTTGGAAAAAGAATCCTTCCAACTCTCCTTATGAGGAAATTAGGATGTTGGACTTGATTTTCAGTTCCCTAAAAGGAATAACATCTCTTATTAAGGAAATGAACTGCTTCCCCGAAGCTGTTAAAACTGGTTCACAATTCTACTTTAACTGTGCTAGTATGCTAAGAATTTTCATTGGCCTGGATAATTTATGAACATTTGAATGCACCGGAATGACTACTGAGTCTACAAAAAAGGAAGTTCTTTTTCAAACTGTACATTTTATTTGAGAGAAAATAGTTTTTCAAAACCATAGTTAATTTTATAAACCTACAATCTTAATGAAATATAATAACATATACTGCAGAGTATTATATAGTTGGAAAACTTCCCACATTACATATATCTCTGTACTATTAATAATTAAAATATTATGTCGTATGTCATAAAGCTGTTTCTGTCATTCTGTTGATTTGAGCTACATGTACCACTATTCACACAGCGGAGTTTAGCAATAGCAGCTTCAGAAGTATAGCTGGACTTGAGCTTTCTATCTTTTCATCAGACTTGCTACAAACCTGTCTCAAAGTAGGGAGGGAAAGTTTGCAATCTGTGCTTCTCACATATTAAACCTATAATAAACCATTGGATTCTTTATTACAAAAGCTATAATTCCTTATGTCTTCCATGGAAAGCACAATTTTTCAAATAAAAGACAAACACTTCCCTTCAAAATGTTGAATAATGTACAGTACTTCAAGAATTCCAGCTGGTTAAATTTAGAATGCTAAACAAAGTCCAATCTAAGAATATTCTTTGGCTCTATGCCCACAGCATTTTTATCAGATTGTAAATTGGACATGTTTCTTCCACTTTAGAATTTAGACTCTCCATATTTTGTTCTCTGAAGAGACTCAGCAGGCTCTGATTATCAGGTAGGGACCAGTATTGTCTCCCTGACTGCTGAGGACAATCGTGTCATTTCCAGCTTGTGATACACCTGTGCCCCAGCACTCTACATGTAGAACATTTTCTATGAATACCTGTAACTAGAAAGGCTAACGTTCTTTCTTATAAATCAATCTTATTGAGCTGCATTTACACATTGAAAAATGTCTCTGTTTTAATTCAAATCCTCAATGAATTTTTCATGCATAACTGTAATCAAAATACAGACCGTTTCCATCATCCCAAAAAGTTATCTTGTACAACTTAACAGCCAGTACCCTTCATACTCCCAGCCCAAACATTGACTTACCAGCTCCTCCTGTATATAGGTCCAGACAGTGTGGGCTTTGTCGTGTGTGATCTCTTTATGTAGTTCTATGTCTGTGAGATCCACCCATATCACTGAGTGTATTAGATCGTTCCTTTTCATTGCCAGATAGCATTACATAGTTTGGATATATTAGAATTTACCTATTCCCTTGCTGATAGACATTTGCATTGCTTTTAGTTTGGCAGTACTGTGAATAAAGCAGTGAAGAATGTTCACATGAAAATCTTATATACTCATCCATTTCAATCTCTTTTGAATAAATGTTTTGTTAAATTTATGAGTATTTCATGTTTTGATGATCTTGTAAATGGCAGTGTTTCATTGCTAGCACACAGAAACACAATTGATTTTATATATCTGTGTCTTGGGCTCTTGGTAATTTAGTAGCTTATTAGTTATTAGTAGTTCTGATTTAATTTGATTTCTTAGGACTTTTTACATAAAGAATTATATCATCTGTGAAGAGGGCAGTTTATTTCTTCCTTTCCAATATGTCAACCTTTTTAACTTTCATCATTGCACTGCTTAGAACCTCCATGTTATTTTAAAACAAATTACAAGAAAGAACATCCTTGCTTTAGGGTTAGTGTTAGGGGAGAAGTGTTCTGTGTCCTACTATTTAACGATGATCCAGCTGTAGGTTTTGGGTGGATGTCCTTTATCCAATTGAAGTTCCCTTTCATATCCTGGTTTACTGGTCAAATATTTTTCCTATACCTCTAATGATGCTTCTATCTATTTTTAAATATTTTAGTATGGTTTCTACCATTGATTCTCATTGTAAAAGTATGCGTACATCATATAAAATATTGCTGGAAAATATCCTGAGGCTTTATTTTTATATGCTATTGGATTCATTTTCCTGCACCCATGAAAAAGTATATAAGGGATTCTCAGAGACAGTAACTAAGATATCACTAAGCTTCTAAACAAGTACCAATAACTGTGATGCCTAGACTGTTTTGTGAAAAAAATTAATATGTGAATCCTTATTTAGATAAGCCAGAACAGTGAAAGTTTCTACTAATTAGAGTCAAACATATCTCTAACTGATTCAAAGGCCACTTTGGGAATGCTGGATTTCAAAACTGCTTAGGAATGTGCGAGAATCCCACTTCATTGTATTATATTGTTTATTTGTTCATTTTGTCTTTTTAATGAACAAAGAATAATCATGGTAATAATAAAAACCTATTCTATCTAATTTTGTAATCATATCTTGGGGCTGGGGATTTAGCTCAGCGGCACAGCACCTGCCTGGCAAGCTCAAGGTCGTGAGTTTGATTCCTGGTACCAGAAGCAAAAAAAAACCCCATGTAATCATATCTCATAAAATAAGCCCTATTATTCTTAGTTTACAGAAAGTAAAATTGAATATCAGAAAACTAAATGGTTTGTGCGTCTTTCAGCTTCCAAAACTTAAAGCTAAATTTAAAACTTGGTTTTAATCTACCAATAAAATTTAAACTCTTACTATGACCTCCACAAGAGAAAGAAGCATTACTTTGAAATTTTGTTTAAATGCTTGGAGTTCACATTTCAGAGTGTCCATGGTCTACTTTCTCTGGACTTGGTACTTTAGAAAGGCATGAAAATTTTACCACTGGAGGAGCTGCTACTGGACAGTGAGGGCACAAGAACTCAGCCTAGTAATTGAACAATTATCTTACAATAGCCAAGAAAGTGAAATCACGATTTATTGACATTTTCCCCATTTTCAAATGTATAGATAGAAGATTTATTTTTATTATGGCTTGGTAAAGGAAGGATAGAGAAAAGCTGGTCAGTATGTACTACATTATACTAACATAGGAAAAATAAATTCTAGTGTTCTCTTGCACATGGGATGACTCTATACAATGATAATATTTAGAATATTTCACAAAGAAGGTAAAAGAAACAATTTTAATGTTCTCACAAGGAAATGCTAAATGTATGAGGAAATGATTCTTTATCCTGATTTGTACATTGCAATATATACATATATATATAAAATATATATATAATCTCAAAACATCACTCTGTGCCTCATGAATATAGTGTATACAGATATCATGTGTTAATTCAAAAATAAATATTTAAAACTATATAATAATATCTTAAATCTTTTGGAAGGACTCTGTTAAGAAATAATAGTCAACAATGACTTTAAAACTGCTTTCCAGTTTCTGTGAATTTTCTTGCTTGGAAGCAAGTATAAATATAACATCTGTTGGATTTTGCTATGTAATGTTTTCACAAGCCTTTAAAGGACACTAAATTGTGCTATTAAACTCCAAGAGAGAGAGAAAAAAAAAAAAAAACAGCTTTTGAAAATAAGTAGGGCTGTAGTTTTTCTAGAGCAGAATTTTGTCAAGTTGAAATGCTCAGGCTTAGCGTGATTACATAAATACCCATACCAGAAAAAAAATGAATTTAAGAAGAGTTTAAAGGACCAAACCATCTTTGGTTGAAACAGTAGAAATACAACCAAAAAAATGACACATTCAGACTTGGAAAGAATGTTTAACAGGAAAAAATACACCTTCACTTGGGCACAAATTTAAAAAGAAAGTCTAAATTCACTTATTGACACTTTTTAAGATGCGGTCATGTAGTAAACCTGTTTAAACTGATAAAACAAAGCTTAATGTTTTGTACACAATGTAAAAAAACGACACAAGTGCTCCCTCTGCTTAACTGGAAGAGCCTGCTTCAATATTGATTAGGTCTCCAGACGGAGAGAAATGAAGAAAACCAAAGGAGCCCTGGTTAACAAAATATTAGAAAATGAGAATGAAGTGAGGCAGAAAATTTAGAAAGGTTGTTATGGAGCTTATGGAACTGCAGTTTGGTATTACATTTAAAGAGTAGTTTGTCTCTAGCCAGTATTCTACTTCTTTAAAATGACAGGAACATCAATTTAACTATCATTCTATTTTGTGTAGTAACACTTGATATTTTACAGTATAAATTTGGAGACATCCCATTTAAACTTCATAACCAATATTGACATAGAAAAGGGGCTGGGGATTTAGCTCAGCAGCAAGAGTACCTGCCTAGCAAGCGCAAGGTTGTGAGTTCGGTTCCCGGTACCGGAGAAAAAACAAAAAAAAAAAAAAAAAAAAGACATAGAAAAGCACAATTAGCGTCTAACACATAAAGGAATTTGGAAATCAGAAAAAATAAAATTATGAGATTGTTCTTATGCTACAACTGCAACTGCAAAAACAAGACCACTATCATGGACCGTTTGCTAGATCGCAGGAACTAAGTACGTCACTTTAAGTACGAGTTACCGTTTGTGTCCGAATGTCCCCCCAAAGCCTCATGTGGTTACAAGAGGTGGGCTTTTTCAATACAGCTTGTTTTCAGTACAGCTTGGACCTCTTGTTTTCATGCCCTCACCTCAGGAAACAGATACAGCGTTTCCGGCTCCACTCGGCAGGGGGCCAGGGTCCTCACTTTGCAAACATCCTCAGCTTGTGCAAGAGGCAGGCACAGAGGTGGTGTGAGTGCTACACTCGAAAAGACGTTTACTTCCGCCCTTTTGCTCTTGTTGCTTTTGCTGTCATCTGCCACCTTGAACTGTTGCCCCTCACCGTGCCACGCTGCCTCGGAGCCAGCTGATTACAGACTGAAACCGCCACAAACTCTGGGCTAACTAAACCTTTCCTTCCTTAACTTTGTGCATCAGGTATTTTGTCCCAAGATTGTGAGAAAAGTAACTAAGACAATATAATATCAGCTTCAATTCTAATCAGACATTTTGCAGGATACATCTTATCAGTCCCATGTTCCATGTGAAGGATATTAAAAATGACAGGCCTAATAACTTACCCAAGGTCATATAGCTAAGTTATAGACTCAAAATTCAACTACATGTCCATCTGACTGTAAATCTTGTGCAACCAAATAAAAAATTGACACATCCTATTAGTTTTTACTAAATTAATGACTTTCTTAACACATTATCTTAAAATTGCATATGTATGCACTTTATTTACATACATTTTATACTTATATGTTCATAACTCAAATGATATAGGCATGACTTATATATGACTTATATATGACTTTATTTTAAAGACAGCCTGTTTAATGACTAGATGGTGTAAAAAGTGAAGGATTAATTTTTTTTTTCAGTTTTATCCTCCAGCATCATTTATCATTTGTTACATAAACTTATGCAAATAAGTTTGTATCTAGTCAGATATGCTTAAATTTTACAAGCTGTGAATCTCACACCAGGAAGCCAGAATAAATAAGATATATTATAGTCTAAAAATTCTGATAAGTAATAAATTATTTGTAAAGTGAAAGAAGTCTAAGAAAAAAACAGTTTTGATCACTGCTACATCACTAATAGTACTAATGTAATGTTTCAATATATTTCAACATTAAAGAATACTGATTTCTTAATATTGTGCAACAAAGATGAATAAGACATAATCTTCACCAGGAAAGACCTAGAGATCCAGTGTATGCAAGTGCATAAATACACAATTCCAAGTCGACAATGTGAATAGAGTGCATTGATAAAAATGGCAGGGTATGCTAGGTACGGCATATCCGTATACTCCCAAAGTTCATATATGGAAACCCTGGTCCCCAGTGTGATAGTGTTTGCAAGTGAGTTCTTTGGGAGGAGATTGACACATAAGGATGGAGCCCTTGTGATGAGATGTGTTCTTTTATGAGAAGAGACAGTAGGGAGCTTGCTTCTACCCTCTCTTCCTTAGCTTTGTGAGAATATCTTCCCATGACGGCCATCTGCAAAGCAGGTAGAGGGCCCTCACTAGAACCCAACCATGTGAGTACTCTAATCTCAAACTTCTCATCCTGGAAAATTATTTGATAAGTTATTTTTGGTTGTTCAAACCATCAGTTCTGTAGTACTTCTCTTGTAGAAAACCCCAGCTAAGACAGTATGCCTCAGAAGCTTGGAGGAAAATCACAAAACAAGTAAGCAGAATCGAGAAAAGTGTGTAGGAGTTGATATCGGAAGAAAAGATGCAAAATAAAAGTACAAAGAGGCTGCAAAGAAGGTAAAATGTAGCATTATGGGAAGGAGTTTCACTCGTAGCCTGGTAACCTGTCTCAGACCTCCTCTCACCAGTTCCACCCCCGTGCAAAGGCAGAAGGAACTCCTCAGGAGGCCGTTGCAGTTTGGAGAACAAATTTTGCTTCCACTGGGTTTTAATCTTTAACTTACACTCAGTTTACACCGAGCCATGTCTCTGCCATGTAGTCCCTCTCAAATGCTCCCACTCCCACTCTACAGACTCTTATTACAAACTACAGGTTGTCATGAATATTTTTCATTCACTATAATGAGCACAGAAAGTTATACAGGCAAAAGAAAACCCATCGTACTGAGTTTTAGAAAATATAAGTGTGAGAATTCTTTCATCCCTCAGGCTTTCCTGTGGATATTTAGATAATAATGAAATCTGACTTTGAGTATTAACTTGGAAGTGCCAAAGTTAGTGCACAATTTTAGTTGAAATTTTAACCTAAAACATACATAAATGAAAGAGAATTGCTTATCTGTGCTTAGTAAATTGGCAGAAACATGTGTTAATTAGCAAAAGGGAAGTTCTTTGAACTACTTATCCCCCAGCTGAGAGTACCTCAGATCTAAAATACATCCTCATACAGCTACAGCTCTGTATTCTTAGCTATGTTAAATATCTCAGTATAATGTCTTTTACTTGAAATAAACACTCCATCTTTCAAAAATCACCAATATGATGAGATGTTAAAATTTCATGATAATCTTTCACTTTAGACAAACAGTACGGGCTGGGGATTTAGCTCAGTGGCACAGCTCCTGCTTGGCAAGCACGAGGTCGTGAGTTTGATTTCCAGTACCAGAAAAAAACCAAAAAAAAAAACAAAAGAGAGTAGACAAACATTACATCTCTCAAAAATCACTAATATAACATCCTAAGAAAGCTGAAGCAACTTTTATCGCACCCAGTAAGTGATTTTCTTCTTCCATCTTTTATAATTTCTGTCTTTTGAATTAGGAAATGCAAAGTATGGCCAGTGTTCAGATTAAGGCTTGGCTCAAAGAAAAGATACCACCTGGCTTTAGTGAGCCAGCAGCCCTAATATTGGGGCACAGTCCTAATTGCAAATATGATTCCTTTTTGCTTCTATAAGTTAAATAATTCACGCCAGTACCTTAGTCTTGATTTGACTCCCAACTTCTATAAGAAGAAACTTATAATTTCTATAAGGAGAAAGAGCACAAATTCCAAAGCAGGGTTACTTCAGTTCTCACTCCAGCTCTATAACATCCTATGTGATTTTAGGGAAGTTATTATCTTCCTGAACCCAGATCCCACCACCAAAAAATGGGAATGTAAGACGCAAGTAATATGGTGCTGTGAAACATGAGTAAACATAATACGTGATTGAAATACTGGCAGACAGAGTAAGCACAGTGTGAGCATTCATTATTATACTATTATTATCATTGCTACACATGGAAAACAAAAGCCAAGTAAAAATAACACACCACTAACAGCAACAAAGTGAGCAGGAGTTATTTGTAGCATTGAGTAAATGGTGAATCCCATCTTCAAGATGAGATTTGAGGGTGCTTCAAATAACCCACTTATTCATAAGAGAATTATGTATAACCAAAAACAAATATTTGATAGGGAAAAACATGCTAACTTTGTCTCTGATTGAAAGCTTTCTTTTCTCTTAAAAATAGCGTAGATTGGGTTATGTACAATGGATTAAAAAAAAGTTGTACAGACAGAATCATTATTTGAGAATGAATGCAGTATTCAAAAAGGCTCTAGTATTTTGTGGGAGATTCCTTGGATAGTAATTTACTTATATTAGAAATTTTGTGACTTAAATTATGATTATGACAGCAGGGACAAAATGGTACTACCATAATATCTATTTATATGCACTATAGATAGGAAGTATTTTAACTTCTTCCAAGTTCTTTTTCCCCAGTCAGAACTAAAGCATATCTATTGTACGGCAGGCCTTGGATTGGCTTTTAGGAAGAAAACTGACAATTGTTTTTTGCCTTCAAGAAATATATGACCATGTAGAAGAAAACATTTGGAAATAGATAACATTGGTTATGTTAGTATTGCCTCATTACTTTTGGTTCTTTAACATTGTAACTGTACTCCAACTCTATTAAACTTTGTTTGATATATTTAAAGATTTATTCTAAATATATTTATCCTTTGTAAAAAGATTTAGGGTGTGTCATGTGTGTGTACCAAATACCCACAATGAACGTAAACATTATATGTCATAAATGTGAACTAAAATAATAACAACAATAATAATAGAAACGGAGAAAGGGGACCTAGAGATGGAGGGGAGGTGGGTGAGGAAGAGAAGGGTAATAAAAAGAATCAAGATATGTTATCTATATGTACCTATTCACTAAGATGAATGTAAACTTCATATACTTCCAAAACATACTAGTAATGTAAAAACTTTAACCCATTTAGAGAGGACTTGTATATACCAAGGTCAATTAGTCAATAGTTGTGACAAATATATATTGATATAATGCTTTGTAATTTTCAATATACTGTCCCATACATAAATCCCTTTCCTGTACCTTGAGGTGGGTAGTACTACACCATCCTTACTTACTTTTGAGCTAAGTGAGGGTCAAAGTTAAGCGGCTTTGTCAATGACAGATAATTGTAGCAACTAAAACCATGTTATTTCCTTTAAGATGGTGATATAATAATCATAATGCCATAGCTAATACAGGAGTTTATTCTTCACACAAGACACAGAACTCTACGTGTTTGGGAAATTATTATATTAATTAGTAACATTCCTAATTTTAAAAAACTATGAATTTTGTTCATGTTGGCAGTTTTTTCATATAAACAATAAGGTAAAGTGGCTAAGGCAGCATGCTTTAATTTCTAGAGCAGCTTAAAAGCCCTGACTTCACCATGAGGGGTTGTTACTGGTGGTTACATTTCTTTTTTTTATTAGTACACATTTGCTTGGCATGGCATTTACAGTCTTTGTATGGAGTTGGTGCGTGTACATACACCTCTTAATTTCTTTTTTCATTCCCTTTTCCTCTCCTCTCCCCTCTCTCTGTCTCTGGATCTCCTTCCCATCTGAGAAAGACATCATTGTCTTTACCCTACAGTCTGATTGTCTTTCATAGGAATATGTCCCCAACAGTCCTAAGTGACTTTAAAAGGGTAAAGAAAACAAATCAACCAAATATTAATTTTTCCTGCTTTGCTATCAGACCCTTTCCTGGCTTCCCCTATATTACTAAACACAACAGAGCACTCTACTGGGTAATTCAGACTTTCCTAAGTAGACAATCATATATACCATCTTTCTTAATTCTTCCCTTTAATCACACTCTCTTTTTTGGCTTGACCTTTTCATTAATTCTTTTCAACCCTGGTGTATCTTTAGCCACCAGCATCAATTATTACTACCCTTGATAATACTGACCCGTCTCACCCTTTCTAACTTTTGCTTAAAGCACATGTATGTGCCACATAATCTGGCATCAAGTATTCTCCACGCATTGTACTAAGTGCACAAAACCTTGAGCTTCTATATCTTCTAAGATTATGCATGAAATAGGTGCTTAAACCCTGCTGTATTAATGAAATAAAAGCATATTCATAGATGTTTCTGGTTCAATGAAAAACCCAAAGGAGTTTCTGTTTCAAAAGAATACTTTCAGGAAATAAAGTCTTCTTAAAAGCAAATAATCTTCTTTTAAAATAAAAACAGTTCAACTGGCTTCAACTATGACAGATCTTACAAAGTCAGAGTCCAGAACAAAAGCAATCTGAGCTGAGTCTCCTAATATATCTTGACCTAAAACTAAAGGTAAGCGGGGAAAATGTTATCTCACAATTTGATTATCTGGCACTATTTTGAACAAAAAGGTTGAAATCAAATATTGGAACACCTTCTGTTAAGTAACTCAAAGGCAAATGAATTTGATCATTTAAATCTCAACTGTGTGGCATGCCCTATATATGACGGAAATGCTACTTCCAATTGAATTACTTTTTCCATTTTTTGCTAACTCGTCTTTGAATGTCAGTAAACAGAAGGAACAAATGTAAAACTTTACAGGGATGAGTGCAGTACAGAGAGCTATGATTTGTGTTTTCTATTTATGGATTATCTTCTGCGGATTTTGGCATTCATTCAGAAAATCACTAACTTTTAGCAGGAAGGTGAACATAGATACGTATAGCCTAAGTGGCATTATGCCACATAAACATTTTCAATGTAGATATATCAATAGTTTTGCAATTTCAAATTAAGCTTCTGATTCGTATTTGTTTTCCTGTTGTACTTTTCCTCTTTAATTACCTGTTTTAGAGATATCTGCTTTTTGTGTCTGTTTCCTTGTGTTCCCTTGAGGGTTCATAATTACAGCCCGAAGTACCGCCATACCAAACAGGAACCTAAGAGAATCTTGCAGGTTTCTGTAAAGATTTGAAACCTGGAACTGGGTTCATCAAAAGTTTTCTTGAGGTAGACAAACCTTTCAGCAAGTTTTGTGAAAGTCTGGGATGAATTCAAAGTCAACCTGAGCCAATTAATTTTTTTGGCAGGGAACATTGTAACATATGACAGTTGTGTCTGTGCTAGATAGCTTTATACAAAAATAGGTGGCTTTGGATGGATTTGGCTTTTAATGTGTTGGCTTTTTTACCTAAAGGCACAAAATGCAATTCAAAGTTTGTAGAATTCTAGCCTAAGATTCCTCACAGGCAGATATTTCTGCTGCCATTTTATTTCCCAGGCAGAATATTTCTCTACTTAGTACTGAATTGTTTTTTTCAGTTTGTGTTAAGATTGGAATTTCCTATAAAAATTAGTGTGTGTCAGTTAATTATATCACACCTGGGATTGGGGATCTAGCTCAGCGACACAAGTGCCTGCCTAGCAAGTGCAACATCCTGAGTATGATTCCTGACACCAACAAAATGTGTGAATTATATCACACCAAAGGGAGTAAGTCTTAAACAATAAACACTACGAAGGCAGGCATTTCTGCTTCAGTCTCGAACACAGTGCCTGGTATATAGATGTTCCATAAATATTTTGGGATGAATTAACAAAAAATACCACAACAGAAGTAGCAGATAAAGAAATTCCCCAGCATTTCCTCAAATTCCTAAGCTTCCTGATATTAAACTTCCTTGTACTTCTTCCCTTACATATTAAATTTACCAGATAAGCACAAGATTAAGAAAATATGCCTAATCATGTATAATTTTGCTTAAACAATAACAGTGGTGCCAGTGGGAACATAATAGCAGAAACTATCCATTGAGCAATTATATGATTCTCATTTTGGAAAATAATTCCAAATAATTACAATGCATTTTCTTTTCTCTTTCATAATTTGAAAAAAAACTAAAGAAAGCCTTTTATTATTTATGAAGAACTCAAATTCAGAGAGAGGATATGATTACCCCAAATCATACAATTAATTAGGGCCCCCAACTCTAAGCCAAGTATTATTTTCACTCTACCACAGATGAAATATTTCTTCCCCCACTTTTTTCCTGCATCTCCAAATATTTGAGTTTGTTTTACTTATCATTATACCACATCTTTGATATCCTGAAAAGAACTATATCATAGATAAAATCTTACAAAAATCATTTCCCTTTACAAATTTATTGTTAGTTATATTTGCAAATATGTGTCCTCTTCCCAGAACTTATAGTTATGCTATATCTAGTCAAAAACCATTAAAAAGACAAGTATTCATATATAGTCAATTTGGTTTTTCTCAGAGCTGGAGGTACCAAGACTCCAGAATTATCACCTTTCCATGTTCTCATCTATGTACTTTGAAATGTCAAGAGTTTAAAACAATGGTAGAAGTCAATCTACATACAGTTAGTTGGCCTTCCAAATCTACACATTCCATACCTGCAGACTTAACCATCCAGGGATTAAAAGTAGTAGGAGACAAAATTATATGACTGAATACAAATTTCATTTTCTTTTCATTATCTGCTAAACAGTACAACTGTACACATAGCATTTACATTGTATCAAGTATTACAAGCAATCTAGAGATTATTTAAAGTAAATGTGAGGATGTACTTAAGTTACATGTAAATATTGCATAATTTTATATGACAGACCTGAATTAATGGAGATTTTGGTATGGGGGTCCTTGGGTCCAATCTGTGAAACAATTATAATGATCCCAAATTATCCACATCTTGTTGTGTGGACAGTGAGACATTTTATTTGGTCCCTTAGCCTATAAATCTCTGCCCTTAAACAGCATTCATATTTAACTCACTTGTTTTAAAAGACCTTGGCCCAAGTATGTCAAGACTATGCAATTTAAATGTCAATCTATTGGTCAGATAGCTTATGCCACTCAATAATTAATGGTGTACTTCTATTTTGGCACCAAGCTTAGGCCTGGAAATAGAACATGAGAGGAAAAATAAAACTGGTCAACGGAAAAAAAAAAAAAAAAAAACAGTAGAGGAGTCATGTATTTAGAACTATGAAACTAACTAAAGTAATTCTCCCAAGCATCTCTTTTATATGTCAAAGATGCAGATATTACTGGACCTGACATGCCCTCTCAGTTTGCTAGCATCCCTACATATGTTACTTCTTTAATTTTTCACCATAATTTTATAAATCTATTAGTTACACAGTGCATCTGCCCAGGGCCTGAAGCTACCTACGTTCTTATATGTTCATCAGAATGTTAAGAATTATCAAATCAGTGCTCCTAGGTGAGGATACCACTGTGAACAAGACAGACTCAGTCTCCCTGCTCTGGAGCTTAGATTCCATTTCTGCACCATTCTCCTTCATCTCTCCATGTGCAACTTCAATTTCATGTACATTAAACCAAATTGCTTACACTTCTCTAAGGCACTGTTCATTTTAGTCGATCCTTTGTCCCCTGGTTTGTCACTTTACTGCTATTAATAAATCTGAAAGTGTATTCTCTTCTTCATGCCACCCTCAGTGTGACAAAATTCTACTGTGGTTGTAAACGAAACTTTTTACTGAGCTTCTATTTCTCTGCTGCGTGTTCATCATTTCATGTATTATGCATATGTTTTCTTTAATGTCCTAAAACATTTATAATTTCTGCCTTAGAGTTCTTCTTCAAATTGCAACATCAAAATCAGATTTATTAACTGTGTTTTTCTTGAGTATAGATCACATTATTTCTGCAAAAGTTTAAATATAATTAATAAGTAGCAAGTTGTAGAAACTAGATAGTGCTACATTACTGTGATGAGTGAATATTTTTTCTCTTAGAACCAGATAATTTGGCTAAATTCAAAATTCAAACTCTGTTTCCTTAGAAAAACCATCATCTGACACCTCTGTGAATTTTACATGTCCAGATGGTGGGTTTTTTGGATGAGCCCCTAGCACTTCTCCCAAGCATGAAGCCAATTTAGCACACACCTAAGAATTTTAGTGGATTTTATATGTAAATTTGAGAGCTGAATTGTCTGAGTAGCTTCTTTCAAAAATTTCTTCCTAATTTCATGATTATATTTCTAGCCCCAAACTTTGTTGTGCAATATCTCAAGCCAGCAAGACAGGGCCTGTCTGCCTTCAGAGCCTGAAGTAAGTTTGGTCATGTTTTCAAGCAAAGAGGAGCAAAACAGGAAATCTTACTTGTCTTTCTTTATCTTTCAAGGGAAGCATGCTCCGCATTTTTTGTCTGCTTTTGGTCATTACCTACTTACTGCCATCAAATTGTTCAGTGGATATATATGGTATACATATACCTGTAGATATATTGCTTCCAGATTTTACCATTATCATCTATAAAAGGTTATACCAAACAAAATACCCTGCTGTTTATTTAAATATATTACCAATACATTGTCATGTATTTGAAGTCAAGAAATGAGCTTTATTCAACTTGGTATACCCAGAGAAAAGATGCTTCCTACCATGTATCTATATATTAGCTGAGCAATAAATGTTTGTTAGTTGAGTATTTCACTTTAACATTTAGGTTACAGACATATGTTCAAATATGCATCACTCCTTTTATAAATAATTGTAAGGGCATGCTTGACATGAATGAGATTTCCAAGAACACTGATGGGAGAACGTGTTTGAGTGTTGGGAAAGGTTGGGAAAGGAGAGAAAATGGGGTCCCAGAAGGCAGCTATTAAATTCTGAAGCACACATTTTACAGAGAAAATTTCTAAAGCACAATTCGTAAGTAAGAGTGCAAGAGTTGAGGGTATTAAGATTTTGTATTTGTCAAACGCAGGGATATACTGGAATCAGATGAGCCCTGACCTCCAAACAGCCCCCCAAGTATCCACATGCTGTCCACAACCTGATGCCATAAGCCTGGGGCGGCACAAGCCTTTGAGGACAGTTCCACCAGACCCTCAGGGCACTAATCAATAGATTATCCATTAAGGTCAGATCAGTCCCTGATAAGAATATAATGTCAGTGTTCATCTAAGTTACAGTTTCTTAGATTTGGGGAAAAAATATTCAAACTCAGTGTGAACTTACTCATTTCCTTTCAGTGGTGGAAGGAAATTTGTTGTCCATGAGTAACAGCATAATTTCTTGACCTAAAAGACCAGAACAATCCAGGAATCTTACTGTACAGGAGTTGTCAATAGGTTCCTGAGAATGATAAGTGGAAGAATAAGACATTAGATACTGGGATAGGCTTTTTATTTTTGATAGGTTATTAAGAAAGCAATTAGTTTTATCTTTAGGAAAGGCTTTATTCTATTTCTGTGGAGAAAAATAACCCCCTAATTGCTGTTAAGCATACTTAATTGAAGAAATCCGGATTGTACAGTTTAAGCTTGTGGCATATCACTTGAACTTTTGACTAAGTGTCATTCTTCTAACATTATCATAGAATCTTAGCTCATCATGAGAATAGAGGTGCTAATCAAGAGGAATTACTCAGTAATTATATTTTTATTTAGAATTTTTAAGTATGCATTTCTATTTTTGGAAGAACCCCAATCATAATTTCCCCTCAGGCATTTATCTAATGAGGCTCAGTTAACTCTTTGCTATCTGGGTAAATCTAGACGTATTGCCCCTCTTATGGCCTTGTTTGATAGTTGGAAATTTTTAGAATATAATGTTGAAAGCTGTAAAGGTCAAGTGCATTAGTTGGTGTTCCCCAGAAAAACAAAACCAAAACCAATAGGGTGTGTGTGCATGTAATGCATAAATATGTATGTAGCATATATGTACATTTGTGTGCACATAGAAGATAAAGTGTTCAAGGAATCGGATCATGCTTCACACTGCATTCAGGTCCCAAGATGTTACATCAGCAAGCTGGACATCTGGGGAGCTAACAGTGTACCAACCAAAGATTTAAGAACCAAGAAAACTGATAGCTCAGTTCAAGTCCAAAGGCAAGAAACAAACAATATCTCAGCTCAAGGTAGTGAGATAGGAGACATTCCCTCTTACAGTACTCATGGGCCAGATGGCAGCTCTGTTCTACCCAGACCTTCACCATTCACATGAGGGAAAAGAGAATAGTTTATTCAGCCTAACATTTAAATGTTACTCTTATAAAAGAAAACTATCATAGACATAGCCTGAATATTTGACCAAATATATGGGCATTTCATTGTGTAGTCAAGATGACACATAAAATTAACCATCATATCAAGTGAATGTAAAGTGACCAAATTATTTCAGCAATTTGCCTCCATTATATATTGACCCAAAACGTTGTTTTAATTCCAATATGCAATTTAATAACTCATGCCAACATATTTTTCTCAAGTATAAATATTAAGAATTTGCTTATATGTGGTACAATTTATGCTTCTTTGTTTCCAAATGACATCTTTCTATTCCTTTCTTGGAAGTTTTTTTTTCCTATTTGCTAGTATACCAAAATGAAAATGATTTTTCAAAGGTATCATGAAACATACTTTGGAGGCATACAACTTTTATTAAAGAATAGTGACCTATAATTCTACTATATCTTTTGACACAGGTGTCTCCAACAAAATCTGTAAGTTTTTAAAATTTCCTTATCACTATTTTACCTCTACTTAAAAGCAATAACTATGGTCAAAATGATTATCCAAAAAGCAACTCCAACAATCCATCAGAACACGTGGTTTCCAGGTCAAATATTCAGCTACATAAGCATGGATATGGCCTGTAACATCTATGATCCTCAGGCTCCAAAAAAAAAAAAAAAAAAAAAAATGAGGGAGGTCAAGTGATTCAAATGTAAAGTCTGGAAATTTCTCAACAACTGTGAATCATATTTCTTCCTCAATTCAATACTACAGACATACATTGATTGCCTCTGAACCGAATGTGAAACCCTGAGCTGAGGACTTGCAGGGATATAAAGATCAATAGCATGTGATTTCCTTACCTCAAGGGGCCCACCATCTGGAGAGAAGAGAAGGGAATCCACAATTATCTCTAATGCAAAAAGGACTAAGACTGGCCAAATGGCACACACCTATAATCCCAGCACTCAGGAGGCTGAGGCAGCAAGTTCGAGGCCAACCTGGGCTACAAAATGAATACAAGGCCAATCTGAAATTGCAGAGTGAAAGCCAGTCTTAAAAAATAAACTATAGGGAATATCTTAGCCAAAGTCAAACCAAAAGCCACAAAAACAGAGGCAAGAATAATATTCTCTAAGGTAATGGAAGATATGGCATTTTTGTGAGCAGGAATTTAACATTATGCAACCCACTGAACTAATTTTATTTTACGAGATACATTTCTTCCTCCTCCTCCTCCTCCTCCTCCTCCTCCTCCTGGTAACACAAACTTCGCCTACATCTCCCAATTTTTATTTTCTTCAATTTACTAGTATCTGGGTAACTGAGTTACAGTCTAGCAAATACAGGCAAAAAGAAGATACACCCTCTCCACATTCAACCCCAGAACAAGTGTGCACAGTACTACTCACTGTGTTTTTCCTCCTTCGTTAGCCAGATTCAGTGAATCCAGGGAAAATTCTGAGGTCATAAATGATGCTGAAACCACTAAAAGAAAATGCTGATGTGCTAAATGAGTGTGTGAGTGAAAGTCCTTTTCCTAGCAACTTACATTGGACTGTGACATGAAAAAGAAATACATCTTCCCATATCATCTTCCTATCTCTATATGAGACCAGTATAACCCTGGTACCAAAACCTAACAAAAATATTAAAAGACTAGAAAATTACACACTAATGTTCTTCATGACTCTAGACTAGAAATTGTCAGAAAAATATTACCAAGTTGGATCTAGCACTGTAGGAAAAGAGCACATAGAATGGGGCATTGGTGGGCACAATCTTTTTTTGAGAATACAACCTGTTTCTCAATTGCATCTGAAAACAGTTACATTATCTACATTACTGCCAAGTGTATTCATTGGAGCAGGGAGAGAGCGGGGAGAGAAACAGAGAGAGAGGTTGTGAGAGAGGGAGAGAGGAATTTTTAAGGAGTTGGTTCGTGTGATTGAGGAAACTAGAAAGTCAAAAATCTACAAAATAGGTTACAAGAAGACCCAGGGGAAAGGGAAGCTCACTGTTTGTAAAGGTTTCAGTTCATAGATGGCTGGCTCCATGCAGGGTGGCATGGCAGAGGAGAAACAGCTCATGGTGGGTAGAAGGCAATGTAGTGAAGCAGCAGGCAACAACAGCAGCCCTCTTTCTGTCCCTTATATTCTAACCATGCTACATACCCTTAGGGGCAGTAGCACTCACACCCGGGCTGGGTGAACCTTCCCATTATCCACACACAGAACTATGCCCAACCAATCGATGGACCAATGTAGTAATCACACACCCTTGATCTCACCATCACACACTTAATCTCAGGATCACATGCTCTAGATCCAGCCACTTCTGAAAATCCCCACCTATGACCACATAACGGGAGCATCCAGAAACAAACCATTATAGCGCGGCTTCATGTAAGGATCAACACAGAGATCAACGGAGAGTAAATATTTCTTATGTAGAATACAAAAATATTAATATCAAAATTTTGAAGTTATAAGCTTATATTGCAAACTATACTATTAAGAAAGTGAAAAAACAAACCAAACACTGAGAAATTACATTCATAATATGTAATTCAAGTACAGCTGTTAACATTTAACAGGCAGAAGGGCTGGAGATGTAGCTCAGTAGTAGAATGCTTTCTTACCATTTATTAGATCCTGGGTTTGATCTTTAAAACCACAGAAAGAAAAAAAAAAACAGCAGAAAGAAATAATATTTAACTATAAAAATAAATATAATGTATAGCATTCCAAAGAAAAGTAAAGTGAGGGACAATTATTTAATCAAAGTATTAATTTCTACCAAAAGCAAGAATTTGGAAATAAATGAAACATCATAAAAGATCAATGTACAAAACATTAGAAAACTACAAACATATCAAAACTACAATAAAAATAAACGAAAAAAAGTTACCGATTATAAGCAGAGATTTAGATTGGGCAGCAACAGTAAAAATGCAGCAATGTGTTTTAAGGGATATCATTAACCTATCAATCCAGAAAAGTTTAAAGTAAATAGTTGGAAAAACAACTGTGGACAACTATAATACAATCGATAAAATAGTCTCTAAGACAAAAAGCATCTCTTGGTGATTAAAAATGGTTATTTCCCCTACTCCTACGTTCAGTATAAATATACTAACTATATTCTAAGTAGCATTTTAATAACACAGGACTAAATAAAATAAATTCTGTCTTTATGTTTATTATAGTCCACAGAGGAGGAAAAGACAATAATGAAAATAATACACAATATAGGCTGTAAGGACTTTGGAGAGCACTAAAGCAGGGAAAGGGATTGAAGAATCATGAATAGGAGTTTCTGTTTTAAATACAACACTCAGAAAGGATGTCACAGAAAAGAAAGACTTGAACAGAGAAAAGGAAAGAGGGAGTCATATGCATAACTGGTGACTGGCAGGAAGAAGCAACAGCCAAATCATAAAACCCAGAGGAAAGAGCACCCTTACCCTCTACTTAGGGCTGACACATCTAGCTGTAAACCTGTGGTGGTGCCAAGATGGTATCGGGGAATTTAGAGTCTGTTAAAATTATCTAGGAGAGAGACGACGGTGACTGGGATGAGACAGTAGGAGTGATTGTCACAGTAAGTGGTCAGATTCTCAACATCTTAGAAATAAGAATAGGGTGCGGTAAAAGATTAATTGCTGGGGGTGACAAATGCAGTGATTTATCCTAACCTTCCAGAAGAATGAAGTTGCTATTAAATGAGATGAGGAACAGCAGGTTATAATGAGAAGAGTTCATCAGATTGATATAAAAAATTTTTAATTTGTATACATCTAACAATAGAGTCCCTACATAACTATATTGATAAATGTCCAAAGTATCAGGAGAAACTGACAAATCAAAAATCATATATAGAGATTTTAATACTCCTTTTAGTACTCTAAGCAGCCAAGAAATAGAAAGATACAAAATATTAAAAAGATATTTATACCGTCCTAGGTTCAATCCCCAGTACACAAAACGAAGGATATTTAAAGACTCAATCTAATTGACGTGTGTAGAATCCTGCACCCAATAATTAAAATGTACACTGAATTACCCAGGTGATTTTAGGATATCTACACTTCTCTAAGCATCAGCTTCTTCATTCATCATATGTAGGTGAGAATTCCCAACTTATACAACTTCAGGTGTTACTTTAACATTAAATATAACAGCAACTGAGATATTATGAAGTACTACAAAAATATAACATATTATCATAAATGAACAGCTTCAATCAGTTCATAAATTACAATTATAGAGCATAAACACTACTCCCAAAGTGCAAGCTAAACTTTTCTCAGTTGCATATGCAAAACAGAACACATTCTCCAAAGACTGCACCAACATGTGTCCCATCCCACATGCTCTTGTTACACTGTGTTGTTGACCTACCTTCATAGCAATGGCTCCTTGGGCTTGAGTGGACCTTTATAATTTCTTACTTTGTTAGTCAGTTGAATATGAAGAAGTTATCTCATATGATATTTATAGTTTATAAAACTCAATACCTCTCTCAGTACTCTTGCCTTTAGAATCTGGCCCCTCACTCTGAGATGAACCCAAAGCTACATATTCAGCCCAGTGAGGCTCCCAGCCAAAGGTCAGCCTCAACCACTAGATGTGTGAGCAAATAAGTACTGAGATGACCTGAGTCCCAGCCTTTGGTATTCCATCTGAGATCAGAAGCTATGGAAGAAAGACATCCACACTGCACCCTGTGCAAACTCCTATCCACAGTTACTGTGAACTAATACATATTCATTATCTTTATAAGCTACTTAGTTTGGGGATAGTTACACAACAGAGATCACTAATACAACTTGATTTCCACAATTATTTCTAACCACATAGTTAGATAAGATAGCTTCTGCTTCCTCTCCTATTAGCATGTGAGATATCTTTAGCAGAACTCATAAGGCAGAGCTGACAGATTTTAAGAGAAAAGACATGTAAGATAGAAATTATAATTTCTAAAGAATGCTTGCAAACTGGAGTTTCTGCCTGGGGAGGGAATGTAGCAAAGAAAGCCAAACTAATGAGATACTAACTTGTAAACTGCCAAGCTGATAATACATCTTCAAGCCAGCCTTCCCATGGCAACTTTTTGTTCAAGCACAGGCATGAAATATTTAGAATTGCTAGAACTCTGCTAGGAAGTCTTTTATCCCTGCAAAAGAGTTCATAGCCAGAAGCTGCCTGCTGGCACTTCACGCAGGAACGCACCATTTGCTCAATGCTAGAGTTTACTCTTTGACTGACTGACATGCTCCAACCCACCTCCAAAGGCTCCTTTGCCTTTATGATTGACATCTCCCAGGAAAAGGGGGTTGCCTCTTACTTAGGAGCAGGAGGCTAGCAGAGGATATCTGCTTTGGAGTGCCAGAGACCTTCCACCACGCAAGCATCACAAGCTCCATGGGAGAAAAATTTCAGCTCAGCAGGAGAGACAAAGGCAACAGAAATAAAGACTTGTGTGGCTGATGTGAGTCTGTCCAGTCTCCCAGGGTTGTCGTTTTATTTCGTTCAGTTACAGGGATTTTTTGAAAACATGTCACAACAGGTTTTATGATATGTTTATTTTTAATACTCCTTGACATGTTCCTATCCCACCAATATCTCCCTCAGAAAATAAACTGGGAATCAGCACTGCCACATTCTACCCAAACGCAAGTATGGCTGCTGACCAAAACAACAGGTACACCCCACATCAAAGGAAGTGGAGGGGGTGGGGCAACATTCAGTGTGACATACTTTGAAATGATCTGAGATAAAAGAGGCTTTTGATTTTGATAGTTTTCTCAAACAAGTCAAAAATATCCCTAAAAGAGAGGAAAACTGGTGAGTCTAAAAAATGCAGGTAAAAAGCATCAATCTAAAGGAATCCAAGGAGCTACTCCCTCTCTCTCTCTCTCTCTCTCTCTCTCTCTCTCTCTCTCTCTCTCTCTGTCTCTCTCTCTCTGTCTCTCTGTCTCTCTCTCTCTCTCACACACACACACACACACACACACACACACACACACACAGGTAGAGGAACTACAAATGTCTAACCAGCTAAAAAACTGAGTCCTCTCAGCTTTTCATAGCATCCTGAACATATGAAAGTACTAACATTTCTTGAGAAACATCAGTAGATACAGCAAAAGTCTTATAGTAAACAAAAGTTAGAAATAAAATGAGGCAGAACATGCTAAAGAAAACCTTAGCTGTACAGTTCCTAAAAGTGTGGCCAGAAAGCTTGTGTTTGAACATCAGCTGTGCATTTACTACCTGGATGACCCTGGGCAAGGATTCAACCTTAGTCCCTCATCTGCAAAGTGAGTATGCCAGTAATTACCCAATAACTATATGGAGTAGTTTGGGAGAATTTTGAAACATCACAAAGAATACACATAAAGTGCTTAGGATTGTAACATGGTAAGAAGTGAATAAATGCTAACTATGAGCTGTACTTTTGTAAAATACCATCCCATATAATAACTAATTTTCACTGAATTTGTGTCTGAAAAAAAATTGAAAAAATTTATTGAAGCACTGTTGTAGATAGCACAGCAAGAAACTGCTGAGATTAAAAACTGGCTATAAAATTACATGTGGAAAGTTTAAACTTTACACACACGATCTCATTTTCTTTCACCTTCATGTAATAATGCTCTGAATTACATTTTTACAACAGAGAAACTGAGACCCAGAAGGATATTTACTTGATTAGGATCCCAAAGCCAAGTTAATACAAAAACAATAATTGCATCCCAAGTTTTTTTTTTAAAGAGAAAAGAATAAAAACAAAATAACAAAAACAAAGACAAAAACAGGGAACCAACAACAGGAAAATACCATGACCAAGATAAGCCCATATGTATCAGTTATAACAGTCAATATAAGTGGCTTCAATTCACCAATCAAAAGAAACAGACTGGCAGAGCAGATCAAGAAACAAGATCCAGCAATATGCTGTATATAAGAAACACATTTAATGTAGAAAGAAATTCATAGACTGAAAATCAGAGGATGGAAAACAATCTTCCATGCAACAGGAACCCAGAGAAAAGCAGGAGCAGCTGTTCTTTTTGCAGACGACATGATCTTCAAACCAAGCATGATCAAGAGGGATGGAGAAGTCACTACATACTTGTTAGAGGAAAACTTCAAGAGGAAGAGACAATAATCATAAATATATATCCACCAAATACAGGAGCACCCAACTATATAAGACAATTATTAATAGATATAAAAATCAAATAAGCAATAGCACAATTTAACAGGAGACCTCAATACCTCATTGTCACGAAGAGATCAACTAGACAAAAAATCAGCAAAGAAATAACAGTACTAAACTAAACCTGTGAACAAATGAACTTAGTGGGTGTTTTGAGACTGTTGCATCCCAATTTATTTTGCCACATGCCCTTCTCACACTGTCTCCCTTCCTAAGCCAGGTTTTGTTGTGCTGAAAATTGTCACCCTCACTTATTCACTCATGTTGTTCTCTTTCTTTTCACCACCTGACATTTCAAGAAACCTCAGCCACCATGAATTTTATCATGTCACTTTTCCTTTGAGAAGTTACTTTGCTTCTCATTAATCACTGACTTTTCTAATCTTTTACAATACCCAGTATAGTGATGCTGTTTGTGTTAGTCAGCTTCCATTACTATAACAAAATAGCTGAGACAATTAATTTAAAAGAGAAAATGTTTACTTTGACTCACAGTTTTGGAGGCTCCAGCCCATGGTCAGTACATCTCATTGCTTTTAGGTTTCTGCAGTAACCATGGCAGTAATCATGGTGAGGTGCAGATGGTGGAACAAGATGCACATCATGGAAGCAAAAAGAGAAGGAGATTGGACCAGAGTCCCAATATCCCTTTCAAATGCATGCTCCCAGAGACCTCATCTCCTTTCAGCAGACCCCACCTCTCAAAGCTCCACCTTCCAATAGTTGCACAGGCTGGGCCATCATGGAACATTCAAGAGCCTAACAACAGCCCTTCTAGAAAGATGGTGCGTAGAACCAAAGCATCAGCTTTGGAGCCTAAGGAACCTCTTAGAAAAAGCAGAACACCCAGGTCCACCCCGGTCTACTAACTAGGCTTTTAACTACCTTCCCAGGTAGTTCAGTGTGAGGACAATTTCTCCATAAGAGCATAATTGACTTATCACGCCAGACACTTCGCTGTACCGAGAGTGTGCTGTGTGCTGTGTGCACTACAAGACGTTTAGCAGCATCCTTAGGGCCTAGGCCCAATAGCACACCTTCCCTCCCCACTCCACTCTTGCCCCAACAAAAATGTCTGCAGACATTGCTAGGCATCACCTGCAGAGAGCCAAATCAATTCCAGTAGAGAACTCCTGGTCTATATAAGAGGTTTTTCCTCAATCATATACTACCAATATCATTCACTGTATTTTAAAGTCTAATTGTACTACTTCAGCTAAGTGAACTGCGAAATACTACATTTTAAATGCCATATCTCTTTCCTCTACTGTAGCAGTGACCATCCTCATATTATGTTGCATCCCCTTCCCCTACTCCAGGTACTCTGACCTCACTTCACAAATGAAACCCCTACAGAAAAACACTTGTTTTGCTCTCTGTTTTGCAGGAAACCCAAACTGTCACTCCTATAAAATCGAGAATACTGATACTTTATGTGACAAGTTATGTATTGAGTGAGTGATAAAGCAAAATATTATTGACTCTAGAGATTCCATGGTCCACTGAGGGGAGGGGTAGTCTTTTAGACGTATTCATCTTTCCATGAATCATTAAAATAGCACGTGAGTTTTTAATAAATAATTACTAACTGAATTAATATACAATTTTTTAAATTTTGTCTCCTCTTTAAATAATATCTCTGAGGCTATTGTGACTCAAATTTATGGGTCAATAATAGCTAAGAAAATGTTTGAAGTACTTTCTTTGAAATCAACATATTTTCTTGCCTTTCTGAGTACGACAGCCATCGAGAGCATGAGAAACTTCTGAGCTGGGCACTTGAAGGAAATTTTGTCGGAAACTTCCCATCCAAGTCCTGATTTTTACCACCTTTTCCTTTTAAAGGGAAAGGCTGAAGAACTCATTTCTAAATTAGTTTTTCGGGTGTGACAATGCAGCTGTTCCCTGACGTCTCTGGAAATCCTCCGAAGTTTGCCTTGCTTACTTATCTGCCATGATCACACCGCTCCTCTCTGCTCACCATTAGAGCTCATAATGGAGCGAAAGCAGAGCTCCAGGTACCCAGGCTTTACGGTCTCGCGTGGGCAGTGTTAGGGGTTAGATCTGGAATAACCCCCGGAGGCAGGGCTTGTGGAAGGTGCTGCGCTGAGGACCCGTAGCTGAATGTGCGGTTATGAGGCGGGGCCTGGTCAGCCGAGGCCGCTCCTGGGGTGTGGCCTGGGGAGGTACAGCCCCGGTCCCGGCTCCTCCCTCCTTCCGTGCTTCTTGGCCGCCCTTCTGTGAGCAGCTTTCGTCTGCCAGTCTCTTCGGCCTGTTCTTCCTCCTTTGGGGCAAGCCAGTTATGGGTTGCAAACACGAGCCGAAATGCACCTCTCCTCTTTTAAGGTGTGGGTGTCAGGCATTCTGTCCCAGCCACAAGAAAGTGACTAAGTGTCAGCATCGCAGGGACACTACGACGGAGTGTAGCACAACACCGTTCATGGGTTTACATTACTTAGAAAAGATATACTATAAAGAGAACATACAGAAGACACTTAATAGTTACACATTTGTTATCTTACTTTTTTGAGCAACAAAGTTCTAACACATATTTAGCTTTGTATATTTTCCTTATTACAGCCCTACAACAAGGAATTTCAGCTAAATAATCCCCAAAGATAAACAGAAAGAGTCTCAAAATGATATTTCTGGTGTTGGTTAACATCCTTTATCAGATTTACTGTTCTTACATTACTTTTAAAATATGTGTTGAAGGAGAGGGATCCTAGCAGAGGTATTTATCTACACTAACTTAATTCTAGCCACCAAGTAATGTTGATACGAGATGGTGAGACAGCTGGCAAACATCGATTCTGTTTAAAAGGATGGTTGCAGCCATTTTCCCCACTGCATTTTATCCACAGAAGCATTCTGTCACGGCTGTCAAGGTTCTCCTGCCTTAGCAAGTAAACGATCGCTGTGATTTGTAAAAACTGACTGTAAACCCTGGCTCAGAGGGGCTGTATCTCAGGAAAGGTTCTTGGGAGATGGAAGGTTAAACTGATGGATCACTTGAACTGAAGCAGGGTGGTTTGCGATATCATTATTAACATCTCAAGGACAGGGAACGAGCTGGAAAGTGAGGAGGTGAAATGTGCCAGCAGCTGAAGGTTGGGTCCCGAGAAGGAAGTGTGTGGCCTCAGAAAGGATGCGAGTCTGGGCGACTGTGAAGAGCTCAGTAAAGGAACAGACAAATAATTCTCAAAGTGTGGTTTACCTTGGCAACCAAAGTGTTTGCATGGCTTCAGGGGGATAATTCACCAGCCTGGCTGAGATTTCCAGTGATAGTAAGGCCTACACTTAGAGATTTTCATGTACATAAATTTATTCAATATAAAGAACTGTCGTTTTTTCTGATACAACTACATCTTAGAGTCTGTAATCCTCCCATATTCTCTTTTCTGCTATAACTAACCCAAAATTCCCATGTTTTAAGATGATAAAGTTTTACTTTGCATTTTTGTCACAATTCTCATAGTCATTCCAGGAAAGAAAAAGGTTGGTGACTACGTACCAGTCTCTAAATTTCTTCCTAATTTTATTGATGTATAAAATCTCAGTTTGGAAAGTACACGTCTTTTAAAAATAAAAAAACTTTATACAGTTTGTGTTTCACAAGCGACAATTTTACTTCTATTCTTCAATTCAAAGGGATTCTATATATTCATAAATATTCTTCAGCTCTTTCTTGCTTTTCTCTTTCCAGACACTTTTTAAATTTCTCTAAAAACAAAAATAATGCATAGGTCAAGGGACAAGAATGGCAGAAATTGTGACAAGGAGCAAACTATCACTTTGGACATTTCTATCCCAAGTAGAAATGTACATATTAATGAACTTCCTGGATCAGGAAATAAGTAGCCTGGTGGAGGAGTCAATGAAGATGTGAACTCATTAAGCAACGGAGGTCTAAAGAGCAAATAAAAAGGCAAAAATAGGAGAAAGCAGCAGGAAGAAAAGAACATACCAGAATGGCACCACTCGAGTCAGTAGGTTCTCAGCTAAGTTCTTTCTTCTTCTAGCTCTAACACATTCAAAATAGATGCTGGCGAAGTGGAAAAGCTTTTCTGTGATGTGCCTACTTTCCTTCCATGAAGCTGGCAGCCTAAATTAAAGCCTTTTGTAGTAAGGATGCTTAGCCCAATTTTCTAGTGCCAACGTGCAAAGCAACTGCATTTGTGCAATAAAAACAAGCATGTCTTTCCTTCTCCCTGACATCCTTCCCCGTGAACTGATTCTATTCTTTACTAGAAAAAAGTAATATTGCTACTCTTTTATATTTTTTGTATTGTTGTTAGCAGCTGGATTTTCCTATGTTCATGACAAGACACTAACATTATTGGAGCATTGAATATAGCCTAATCAGTATTAGAGGGACCTTTGAAAGGTATTTACTTCCACTGTAAAGATAAGGAAATAAATCTCAGAATGTTATTTAAATTGAAACTGTATTCATAAAAGAACAAGGAATTAGTGAAACGAGGTAATTTATGGAGGTGTTACATTTGGATTACTTACATGACACAGGCCTTGGACCCAACCATGCTATATGCAATACTGGGAGATGATATACTCAACTGGGAAACCGGAGTCTCCTTAGTGTTGTAGTTTGAGGTTCCTCTCTCCACCCCCCACTCTGTCTGTGTCTCTGTCTCTAAATCTAAACTGGGGGGGCAGTGTGTGAGTGTGTGTGAGTGTGTGTTTGTGTGTGTTGCAAAAGGTCAAACCTAGGCCTCATCCATGCTACAGCCCAGACTACTATTGATAATTATAGGACCATCACATATAATAAATATAAATTGTACATAATGTACTTTTGATATTATTTTCTGTATTAGGAACTAGTTCAACTGCCATAAAAAGTGATAATAGCTTAAGGAAGACAGGGTTTCTTTCTTTTATACATAGAAAGAAGCTGAATGGACTTGTATGTTTTTGCTCCGCCATTTTCAAGACCTGGCTCCATCTTGTGGTCCACCGTGGCTGCTCTGGTTCCTGTTATTACACATCTGTTTCTGTGTGAAAAGAGGAAGTCAGTCCCTTTCCAAGCACAGGAAGACACTTTCACATTTACCTCTAAAAATGCCTCCCTGGCCACATGTTAGTCGTACAGTCACATATACCTCCAAAGAAGTCTAAGAAATGAAGATTTCAATCAGCTAACCAAACAGCTAAAATTTCCATTACAGAGTGGATGTTTCATAACAACTATTAATTCTGAAACACACACACACATGTATACACACATGTACACACACTGGTGAAAACCTTGATAGGTGGTACTAAGAAAATTTTGTTTCTGACTTTGTCTACTTACTGTTCTATTGTGCTATTGTTTAAAGAGTTTACATCAAAATAGTCACTTCGTTATATTTCTTCATTTGCTGACTGTATAAAATAATCTTCCTTTTTCAGAACTGCTCAAAATTAAATCTCTAGATTATTATCTGTGCTATTAAGAGTTAGAGGGTATATATGTCCTTTCTCTACTTACATATTCTTGTGTGCCTTCTCTGTTTTCAGTACTCTTTGAATTTCTTAGAAAACAGTAGATGTTGATAGTTTCCAAAAGCAGCTATCTAAATACTAGATCTGACCTAAGAAGACGCATCTTGGTATCAAAGGCAAAGGGCCTGCAATACCCTCCTGTACTGTTGTCAGCCAGTTCCTCTAAATAAATCTGTCAAATGTTCCAACTACCCACTGAGCAACAAAAGCACTATTTATAAACTTTACTATTTCTGTAGACATTTAAAAAAACTTTTAATTTACTAAATGATTTCTTACTGTACAATCTTAGAGGAAGAGCTCAAGGTGGGAGTCAGAGAATGACTGGCTTAATTCAGTTCTGCCCCTCATGATCTACATGATCTTCAACAAGACACTTCACTTCTTTGCAAGTCACTTTCCTCCTTTACCAAAGAAAACAGCATTCTACCTTGCAGCATTTATGTGAAACCTAAATACATTTTACCGAAGCCCTTGATAAGATGAGAGAGTAATTTTTTCCACAAACAAAAGCATTTGGACATTGATACCATCGACGTTATTGATATTAAAATAGCACAGTGTGGATAGTCTGTAGCCAGTCATACCAGCCAATCAGAAACTAGGAAACAGAGAGGTGGGTGGGGGTGGGAAGGGAATTAAAAAGGGATCAAGATGTGTCATATACATGTGTCTATTCCCTAAAATGAGTGTAGACCTCATGTAAGGTAAATACACAAAGTTAAACTTAAAAAATGAAAACAGGTGAGTTTGGAAGATATGCAGAAAATATGCATATTAATAGACTTTATGTTTTAAAGTACTTTTAAATTGGCAGCAAAATGAAGTGAAAGCACAGGGTACCTGTCTATCCCCTGCCCCACAGACTCACATCTTCCCCCACTAACGATGTTTCACAACACGACAGACCCATTTCTTGTGAACCATGAGCCTATATTCATATATCGTTATTTCACAAAGTAGGGAGTTTTCATTAGGCTTCTCTCTCAGTATTGTACATTCTATGGGTTTTGACAAATGTTTAATGGCATCTATGTATCATAGTATCACACAGAACAGTTTCACTATCCTAAAAATTTTCTGTGCCTATTCATCCCTCCTTCTCTAGTAATACCTGATTTTTATAGTTTCCATAGTTTTCCTTTTCAGATTGGCTCCTTTCACCAAATAACATGCATCTGAGATTCTTTCATGTGTCTTCATAGCTTGACAGATAATCTCTTTTAACAATAAATAATAACCCCTGTCTGGATATACCACCATGCATTTACTAATTCTCTATAGAAGAATATCTTGGTTTATCCCATTCTTTGGCAATTATGAATAAAGCAGCTATAAACCTCCACATTTCTTTGGAGGCATGTGTCTCAACTTATTCAAGTAAATACCCAGTAGTGTGACTATTGGATTTTATGGTAAAAGTATGCTTTCTTTTACACTATCCTATTTTGCATTCCTAGAAAAAAATGGATAAGATTTCCTGTTGCTCCATATCCTTTCTGGATCTTGGTGTTTAGTTTAGATTTTTGCCATTGTAATACATACATGATGGCATCTCATTAACATAATTTGCAATTATCTGATGATGTATCTTTTTATACTTTTATTTCCCATCTGCATATCTTCTGGGTGAAGACTTCTGTTCAGATCTTGCCCATTTTCAAATAAGGTTCTTCATTTTCTTGATTTATAAGAGTCCTTCAAGTATTTTGAATAATAATGCTTTATTAGATATGTCTTTTGCAAATATTTTCCCCAAATCTGAGACTTGTCTTCTCATTATTTTATTGATACCTTTTTCAGAGCAGAAATTTTTAATTTTAATGAAATCCAACTTGGTATTTTTCTCATGGATCATGCCTTTGGTGTTATACCTAAATTGTCTTTGTTAAATCCAAGGTCATCTAGATTTTCTAGTAATGTTATCTGCTAGGAGCTTTATAGTTTTACATTTCAGTCTATGATTCATTTTAAGTTAATTTCAGTGAAAAACCTAATACCTGTGTCTAGATTTACTACTTTCCATGAGGATGTAACTCGGGGAGCACCAAATAAAAGAAATGTATAGCACAAGGCATACCTCTCAGGACAAGCCTCCTCCCCTGAAACTCACAGTGTTCACCACTCCACAAGCCCAGCTGCATTTATGTACTTTGTTAAAATTGGTCATCTTTCCTCTTTTTTGCTCCAGCATGAGGACTGAGGGATTTTTGCCTGTTTTTAATCTTGTATTGCTGGCACCTATATGCGCTTAAAAATTAATAAGTACTGCCTAAATAAATTTTGAACTATATAAAAATAGCAACAGGGGATCATAAGGAGGCCAGGCTCAGAAGCAATGCAAAACACAGTACTATTCCTTTGACCAGGTTAAAGGTCAACTATCCCTGCAGAAAAGAAGATCTGAAGAAGTTAAAATATTAGTTCAAGACCAAAAAATAAAGATGAAGAAGACACAAGGAAAAGGAAAGAAAAAAATATTAGAAATTAGAAATGCTACATGAATTCGGTGTGTTATTATTCTCAATGAAAAACTGAGTTAAATATTTTTATTTTATTCATACAGCATTCTGGTTATAGATTTTAGGTAGCCTGTCCAATGTCTGTAGTTAGCAGGAATTTGATTCTCGTGATAACACTTTAAGTCCAGACTGAAAGTTTCTGAAACCCAAAGAAGCGGAAAAGAGAAGGAGAGATAAGATTAATTCTTTTCAGAGAACTGAGATTATTTAAATCACAAAAGAAAAAAGAAGGTAGGAAGAGAATATTTTATGACGTCAAAATACATGAAGAGCTAAGAGAAGGACTTTGACAAACGCAGTAGAGGAGGCAGTCAAAAAAAATAAATAAATAAATCACAAGAAACTGAAGCAAAGGCCTAGAGGCAAAAGAGGTAGAAAAAAATTTCTAGATGACAGAATAAAGAAGGGGGAAACTTCTGTATACGCGAGTTAAACATACCTGAAATGAAGACACACAGGACATGTAAAGTAACTTTAGTTCACAGAATAAAATAATGCTTTAGAAATTAAAGATAAGCATTTTAGAAAAAAGAGCATGGAAGAGGATTGATGTATTGCTGTGTGTTCTTGGAAATCACTTAGAGATAGGCTTAAACAGACCACAGGTAGGCCACTCCATGAGAATGTTTATGAGTGGTATGTGCGGATAGGAGAGCTCATTCTCCCCCACAGGCCTCTGGGTACTGGTTGGCGTGACTGACTCCAGAAATGGGTGTCTTTTCTGGATCCCTAAAGTCCACATGGCTTTGCTTCTGACAGTGAGTCAGAGTAGCCCAGAGCCAACTTTGGAGCAAAACAGGCCACTTTTTAAGCCTACTCCATCACTAACTCAAGCGCCTTTAGGAAAGCCTCAGACCATCTCTCAGAATCTGCAGTCTCACCAATTCAACATCCCTCTTGCTGGGTTCTACAGGAATTCAGTGAGACACAGCATGTCAAGTTTAGTCATGTGCTTCATAAACAACTATCACAACTATCAGAATCATGTTGAACAACAACAATGTAATGTTTTAATGGACTATATAACAGAGTAGACAGCTGTCATCAAGATATGCTGACTAGTAAAAAAAAATTAAAATGTATCCAGGAAGATAAGACATGCAAACCTGAAGCCTAGTCATTCAGAGTACCAAGCACCACTCCCAGAAATACAGTAAGTACTGGGTAGGCCCAAATGTGCCTTAAATTGTGCAAGTGAAACGGTGTTTAAAGGGGAAACTGGGCTATCCCTCTCCTGAACACACACCAGACTAACCTGTTCTTTTCATAATAACCTCAGCACAGTGATTGCAAATTGAAAATTCCATTAGAAATTTCCAACTTCTCCCCGAAGCTCTGCTGAAGTGCCTTTAGAGTTGCAAATATATTTTTCTACTAACGCTGTAGCGTACCAGTTCACTGACATTTACAGTCTGAACTTTTTAATTTCCTCTTGGTTTTCAGGGGAGTAATGTACAAGAGCACACAGTTTGGTTTAAAATTTTAGCAGTGAGGTGATATGCACCAATCTCTCTTCTTGGGTGTTTTTCTACTTGGTTTGCTCTCAGCCCTGTGGGAGCTCAGTGAATAGCTCTCTCCTCCTCACCACCCACCCTAAGAGGTCCCTGGCGCTAACTGAGGTGTTTAGGAAGGAACATTAACTCTTTCAAGCCATCAGGAGATTCTCCGGGGACCTAAAACGTTAAGTACAATGAGAAAAAAATGGTTGTGTGACTTTCTGCGTACTCTGAAAAGCAAAGTTTTTTTGTAAATATCTGTTTTAAAGGAAATTGACTTTAGGGGCTGACAAGGTTGCCCAGGGATAGGGGTGGAGGGGATTTGTCTATATACAAGACCCTGGGTTTAATTTTCAGTTCTTAGAATAATAATAAGATGACTTTACTTTTTATGCCATGCTATAATTCCATCATGTGCTTCTGACTGGTACACAGCCTTTAAAATTTTTAGATTTTGATTTCTGTCTCCTCAGAAATCAGACATGCAACTTGCAGCTTATTCTTAATATGTAATTATTGATATAGATATATA
>NW_004955472.1:8363118-8367808 GCF_000276665.1 Chinchilla lanigera | reverse complement strand
CCCACCATTAAATATGCTACCTATGGCAATTTGTCTACTCTTGTGTGCAATTCAAGATAATTTACTCATCCATAAATCATAAAGTCCTCTAGATTCCTTCAGTCTCAAAAGCAGATTTATTTTAATCATGAAAGGTCTCATCCATGTTGACTATCTTTCACTCAGCTTCTTCCTTCAGCCAAAAGCTTTTCTTCTCTCTCCATGTCAGGTAGGCTTCTGGCTCAGAAAATGGCAGCAAGCCAACAGAGTTTCCACAGCCTCAGCTCTTCTACCTCCACTTCTCCACTAGCAAGGCGTCTGGCCCCGCTGGGGCGCTCTGAAGTAGGTGAAGGGTTCAAAGACTCACTCTTATACTATGGATACTGTGCAGGCTCTTTGAAGGCAATGGAGGAACATAGACTGGCTCTTTCTCTTACAGAATCTCTACTGGTGTAGGGCAGGGAGGATCTTCCACTGAGTGCCTAGACATGAGTGAAGTGCCTTCCCTACCTGGTTACTAAGGACGCCTTAGGGATTAGGACAGTTCACCCCATCTAGATATCTACCACAGTCTTTTGCTTCTCTGGGCAATCTTCATGGGCATTCTTCATTATCACGATCACTGTGATCCAACTTACTTCCCTTCGGAGCCCAGTAAATTCCCTACCTGTGTGTCACTCACAGCAGCAGTTCTGTAAGTCCTCTTTCAGCCCAAAAGGCAACATCATTTTTGCTATACTTGCTGGTACTTAAAACTTCAAGAAATATAAAGCAAGGCAGTATAGCCCTCCATAAAATTAAAGTTAGAAGTGTCTACCTAGAGATGAAAAAAATACTTCCCTCCTCTCTGTGATGAATGGAGATGACAAACGGAAAGCTCAAAGACAGTTACAATTGAGAAAATTCCTCATCCAACCACTTTGTTTCTCTTTCAAAGTTCAGATTCCTCTTTTAATACCTAGTGACTGACAGAACTGCTTTCATAATTCCATAACACATTTAGCATAGGTCTATAACTTCTTAATTTAGAGAACTGGTCGATGTAGTTGAGGATAGCGATATGTAATTTAACAACCACTGTTGATTCATATTATTTTGTCTTTAGAGAATTGGTGATTCCCCCTTCCCCCATTGTAATGCTCCAGGTCTTTGGGATCTCAACAGAAAGGAGACCAAAAAGTGTTATTTGAATATCCTTCTATTCTAGTCTGCTTGCAGTTGGCACCACACTCTCTGTATTTTCCTGTCTCTTTATTTTGGTTATTTTGTGATCTCCTTAAAATCTTTGAAACATTTCTGTTATAGCTTGTATCTAGATGTCCCCACTAAGCATCGTGAGACCAGAGGAAGTGGGTTTTGAATGTGGCTGGATTAGGGTTTATGAATGTGGATTAAGGGTGGGACATTGGGAGTAAGGGTGTGGATAATGGAAGCCTCCTGCTGGTTATGGGTGGTACCAACCACCTGGGTGGAATATAAAGGGACAGAAAGAAGGCTAGCCTGCTGCACTCCTGGTGTGGCTGCTTACTCCTTGCCACCTTCTGCCGGCCCTGCTATGCTGTGAACTGTTTCTCCTCTGTTATGCCCCTCTGCCCTGCCACCCACCTTGGAGTCAGCTAACTATAGACTGAAGCCTCTATAAACTGTGAGCTGGAATAAGTCTTTTCTCCTCTAACTTGTGGGTGTCAGGTATTTTGTCCTAACAATGAAAAAATAACTAAAACAACTTCTTAAAGCACATCTCAGAACACATTCTCCCTCACAAGTTGAAGGAATTTGTTTTGAGAATTTATTTATAACTTTCTTATAGTATTCACACTCTTTCTCATAGTCTAGTGATGTCTAAGACCTGAATTATTCAAGTTGTTTTGCCTTTTTACAGGTCATAAGCTCCTTGGAGAGTCATTTAACTATATTTACCTTTGGAAACCCTGCAGTGCCTCACCGAGTAATGCATTTATAACATTTTATTCTTCATTTGTTTGTTTCTATGAAGTTCTGTTTATCATAGACCCAATAATTCCAATCTAGGTATGCAAGGTATGATCTAAACATATATAAATGTATACATATATATTTCAATTATTGCAGTAAAAGATACATTGCCATTAGTCCCCTTCAAAACTTTCCCTTTTTTTTTTTTTTTCTTTTTTTCTTCTTTTTTTCCCTTTCCGGAGCAGTTCTGGAAGTCTTCTTGGATGACTATCTTCTTGTGGCTGCCTCAGTGAACCCAGAAGCATACAAACACATAAATGACTTTGTATCATCCTGAATCAATTAAAAATATTTACAATTTCTATCAAATAAGAATATTACAATGTATCCTTGTCATTTTTATTTACCAGATCTGGCACCATGTGACTTCTAGCTCTTCCCCAAAGTCAAAATGATCTTGAAAGGTAAACATTTTGAATTGATTCAGTACATCAGGGAAAGGACAGCACAATTAAGGACATTCACAAAAGAGAAGTTTCAGAAAGTGATAGGAACAATAGGATAAGTGTGTTTGCAGAAGGGAGGGTTTTGAGAGGGATTAGTGGCACTCTTTTTCTGTAATAGTTTTTTATTTAAATATTTACTACATGCTTTGATCATAACTAATATGCCCCAGAGAAATGAAGACATATGTTTAGAGTACTCAAACCAACAATATTCATAATGACCCCAAAGTGCAAAAAATCCAAATGTTCATTAACTTGTGAAAGGATAAACAAAATGTGACATAGCTATACAATGGAATGATATCCAGTAATAAAAAAAGAAAGCACTTGCAAGGGATAATATCGATAAAGGTCAAAAACACTATCCAGAAAGATGCTAGATGATGTACTTAATGATTCCATTTAAAATAAGTGTCCAGAAACAGCAAACATAAAGAAAATAAGTTAGTAGATGCCTATCCTGGACCATGAATGGAAATGGGTATAAGGAATCTTACAAGATGTGGTAGAAATGTTCTAACACTGGATTATAGCACAAATCAGTAAACTTAAAAGACCGAGTTGTACACTTAAACACGTGTGAGTTTTATGATATGTAAATTGCACCTCAGCAAAGTTTTTTTTAACTGCTTGTTCAGTGGAATTTGAGGCATTTTTCTTTGATGTCAGCTTCTTATAGGTGTTAATGCTGCTGAAAGCTCAAATAGTTCAAAATAAGAGTGAAGAGGGCCTCTGGGCCCAAGCCTTGCTCGCAGAGTCATAAACAAACATATTGCTTTCATATCAAAAGCCAGGATTCTTGAAATTTCATGCGAGGTCAGATCACAGTTAGATTGAGTGCAGCTGCAATGCACCAATGGTTTTCTGGCAGTGAAAAGAACTGATGGTCTTCCCAAGTGTCTAGTTTAATAATAAAAAGTGACTTGGGCACTGAGCATTAAAATTTCCTCATAACCTGAAAATCTTGTCATTGTGGGATTTTAAATCCTAAATTGGATCATCCTAGCAAAGTAATTTAGAAATCAATCAGCTTCATGAGCAGAAAATGAAAAATGTGGGATCAATGTTTCCTCTAGATATTTAAAATAAAATCAGACTTTAAAAATGATCTATACTTCAGCCACTGGTAAATATATATTTCATGTAAGAGAACAGATACAATTCACTCATCATTACAGATGAAATTTGAAGGTTTAAAGTGCTCATGGATATTGTTTTATAAAGAATACATGTAACATTCCTAATTATTTTAACTCGTCATATTTTAAAATATTTTGATTGTTTCCACTGTAAAGCAACTATCTGTAGAAATCTCTCTAAATGAACTTGAGTGAACTTTAATTTAGTCTTCAAAGAATTTCCACTAAATTTATGAGTTCAGATTACAAAATACTTGTTTGCACTTCAAAACTTTCAGGGTTTAAGTCATTTATGTAGCAACAACAAGCAAACATAATAAAATTATAATATTCAAAAGCATATATACAAACATAAACTGACTTTTTAATGAAAACCTCCAAGCACTGTCCACTGAGTAATAGTTATATACTCAATATAAAAGTCAAATGTATCAAATACTCAAACATCCACAGGCATTTATTTCAGGGTCTATGCAAGTCAGAATCATTGGCAGGTTTAGACTTTGACCTCCAGGAGGCAACAGTATTTATACCTCAAGCATAGGCAATTTTAGAAAAGAGAAATGCATAGTAAGAACATCTAACAGGAAGTGAATCTTCCTGTTTAACTATACTGAACACAAGGAAACAGCCAGCAGCCAATCTACCTGGGAATTAGCATACTGGCCCAAAAATTATTAATTGAGTGCCCACCCTGTGTCAGAAACTGTAATCTGTAATAAGCATGGAGATATCATAGTCACTATCCTCATAAGGCTTACATTGTACTGGAGGGAAAATACTGATAAATAAAAATAATCACAAGTTGTGAAATGCTATAAAGAAAACCAACTATACACTAAGATTAAATAGGGCTGGTAATGACAGTAGCGGTGGGGAGGCCTCATTCCACATAGTGTGACAGTAGCAGTTAGGCTTATCTGTGGGAAATGATGGGAAGAAGTCTCCAGACAGAAATCCCTGAGGCAAGGAGTGGCTTGGCATGTTCAAAGAATTTACACTAAAAGTTTGCTTTTAAAATACTGAGGGGATGAGTGAGAAAACAGAGGTAAGGAGATACGGGCATATCTTGAAGAGATTTATGGGTTTAGATTGTATCAAGCCAACGATTGACATAATATGATATATACA
>NW_004955472.1:8354815-8362806 GCF_000276665.1 Chinchilla lanigera | reverse complement strand
TCTCTCTCTCTCTCTCTCTCTCTCTCTCTCTCTCTCTCTCCTCTCTCTGGCTTTCACTCTCACTTTTGTTCTCCTCTCTCAATCAGTTCACTTGAGAACACCAAAACTCTACTCTCTGCTTATTCTGTACCTGCCCCTGCACCATGATGATAGCTAAGAAAGTCCCATGAGTCTACTTCCTGGTCTCGCTTAAAGTTTATAGGCACTTAGCTCAAACAGTGTCTTCCTGAGGTCAAGAAATGCTATCACTGCTCTGTGTTCTACTATTTACCCCAACATCTTAGAGGATCTTTGCACATCTTTTCCCAAACCTGTAACACTACCTGCTCCACCCACATCCTGACTTTACTTCCTAATTCACTGAAGAGCGCAAGCCATTGGAAGAGAACTCGCTCATGCCTTTATCTCAGGGCCCTTATATTTGCTGCTCCTCTGCCTGAAATTCTGTGCCAGACATCTGCATGGGCACTCACATCTTCCTATCTGCAGTGTCACCACATATAAGCGACCTTCTCAAGACACTCTACACCACAACTATCCCATTACGTTGATTAATTTTGAATCATAGCTTTCACCACCCCTTGGCACATGATATAGCTCCTTTTGTATTTGATAACTTTCCTTCTCTTACATTTCTGGGCTCCACATGTTTAACTGTTTTATCATTAGCACCTAGAACACTTCCTGCCACAAAATGGATTTTTAATTTTTATTGTTTTCATGTGTAAATGAATATTAAAGACACTTTCATACACCAATCCTTCCAATCAAAATACCAGGTCAGAGGCTGGGTATATAGCTCAGTGCGTGCTTGGCAAGTGCAAGGTCTTGAGTTCGATTCCCAGTTCCAAAAACAAAAACAAAAAAAGCACAAAATACTAGGTCAATGTGTAACTACATTCTGCTTAGTAGCTGAGCACTCTTTCAATTCAAGTGCTTTATGATTAGTATTGCAGTTATTTTTAAATTTTGAGTACTTTATTTTTAGATAAATATTTGTTTGATAAAATGTATTTGGACACTTAAATTTTAAGAATGTATATAATTTTATTGAATGGACCAATTCCATAATGAATCATCAATTACTAAAATATTGACTCACAAAATCAGTATTGCAAGCCCCTGACTTATGAACAAGCTCCATTCCAGGAGAGCGTTTGCAAACTGGATGTCTTCATTAGTCTGACAGAGAAAGTCTTAGTCACCTTTGATGCAAATATACAATGTAAGGAATAAAAAGCAAAACACACAAAAAATCCTGTAAATAAATTATTTTTACTTTTATAGTTACCTTAAAATGGTCGTATAGTATAATACAAAGGTAAATAATCTATTTTTACTTTTACAGGGACAATACCTTAAAATGGTGGTGCAATATAGTACAGCATTTTCACCTGTTATTCCATGGTTACTGCTTTGCACCTCCTAGCAGTCTGTTCCACATCACTACTGCTCTTCCTCTTGCTCCTAGACATGTTGGGCTTTGGCTGAGCACTGTACAGTGATCACATAGCAGCACAGCTGTGACAATGTCTGGGAGACACATGAGCTACTTCTGCAGTTTGTTCACTTCTACAGATGAAAGCTCACAGCTCAAATGTTCATAAGCCAGTGACTTACTGTAACAGCAAACCCTAGATTTGCCATCAACAAATTCTTACCAACTGCACACCCTATTGTAAAACCAGAGTGATGCTCAAACAAAAAAAGATAAGTATATTCCATCTCATACTAAATATGGCTTTTATGATTAAAAAGAAACTATTTTGTCAGGTTATACGGCTGGAGGCACCACAACTTACCAAGTTGCAACATTATGATTCTTCAACATTCAATATTAAATCTTTACTCACTTCTTTTTAAAAAGTAACATAAGCACACAGGCAGACCCAGACAGACTTATACCAAGTCTTAACCATGGCATATGAGCGTCCTGACATACTCAGTTTAGGTGCCGTACTATGCATAGACTATCAGCCTGAACTGATAATTTGGAGGAAGTTTTGGAAAGTGGATAAATGGCTGACCTCGCTTTACCTCAAGGAGTCATCACTAAAAATACCAATGAAAAGAGCCATTCTACTTAAAAACAGGTTGACTTGCCCCAGATTTGGGACTTTCCTTGTAAAGGTGGAAAATTTGTAGGGATGTTAGGGCCAACAATGGATCCCAAGGTAAGTCAGTAGGAGGGTAGGGTAAGAACATAGACCAGTATACTCGTTCTACACTTTAGCATTTCTCACTCATATCCTCCAGCTCCACAGGTTTTTTATTATGAAATGTTCTGTTTTGAGAAACTGAACTCTTTACTGTCTATAATCTGCAAATTAACACTAAAAATTAAAAGTTTACCTTTACAAATGTGATGTAAAACAATCCAGAACCATTTCTCTGGACTCAGGGAAATGATATAACTTTATTTTCCACATTTGCTCAGTCAGGTGGTATGTATCTTTAATTATTCTACACCCCACTGACCCCAGCTCACATTCTCCAGGTAGACCAGCTTCCTACTGCTTTTCTATTTCTTTAATAATTACATTGGGGGTCTGGGGATGTAGCTTAGTGGCACAGTGCTTGCCTGGTAAGTGCAAGGTCCTGAGTTCGATTCCCGGTACCAAAAAATCAAAACAAAAGAAATAATTACATTGGGCAGGAACTTGACTCACAGGCTCACAAACTGATATATTAAAGGGAAGGAAAGCCCAGTAGTAGATCTAGTAGATTGGTAAAATCTTCCTGTCCAATTCAATAAATTATTATAAACTTCCATACATATGCAAAGCACTTTCTTAGGAATGCAAAGCTCATGATGATAACAATTCACAGTCTCCAGCATGAGGGCTACCCAGTCAATTTATGCAAGCCCTTAGGAGATGCCTTCCTCCCAATTCCTGATTACGCAGAGAGAGCTATAGTAGAGACCATCAGGTTCTCTTCTCTCCTAAATGTTACAGGACACAGCCCTTTCTGAGCTTGCAACCTTCTCACAAGATCACTGTTACAACAATGACACAAGAGAAAGAAATGTCCTAGGAAGAGTACAGGAATGATATGCACAGAACTACATAAGTTCTCAGCTAAAACTTAACTGTCACTGTGTGTCACAAAGAAGACACATCAAGTCTGAAACAAGCCTTGAGTAATGATGCTGGAATCCAGTTGTTATTCTTAATGCATTTGTTAGGAAAATGTAAGTTTAAAACTTGCTAATCATATCCAAGTGATAGGGAGAAATAGGCCAGCAAGTAGGGCTCTCAAATGAGAGAAAAGAGGTAGAGTCAATTAATTCAACTCCACTTTTTCCCTGCTATAATTTTCAGTGTTTTATATGAAATTTATCATTAAACCTTTACACCTAATAAATACCATAGATAGGGGCTGGGGATTTAGCTCAGCGGCAAAAGCGCCTGCCTGGCAAGCGCAAGGTCGTGAGTTTGGTTCCCGGTACCGGAGAAAAACAAAAAAAAAAAAAAAATAGATAAAATAATTTCGTATGTGAAGAGTGCAATAATGAGGAGCTACATGCCAAATGTAACTTTGAGTTTATCTAAGGTAAATCCATCATTGCACCCATAATTGCTACATAATTATATTACTTAGCTTTCCCATTGCTATGACAAAATACCTGGCACTCACAACTACACAGAGAAGAGGTTTAATGTGGTTCACAGTTTTCTAAGGATTCAATCCATAGTTCGTTGGTTCCAAGGCAGAAAAAACATGGCAGAGGGGTGTGACGAAGAAATGCTGCACAATCTACTGCAGCCAGGAAGCAGAGAAAGATGCAGGAAGAGCCAGGGACAAGAACACAGTCCTTCCAGGTCCTGTCTCCAGCGACCTCATCCTCCTCCAACCAGCCTCTACTTCCCAACAGCACACTCAGCTATGAACTCACTAGCATCTAATCCATCCCCATAATCCAAAGACACAGGACTCTGGGGGGACATGTTAGACATAAACCATGAGAATAACTGACTTTTGAGCTGTGGTATAATTGATATCTTCATGAAAGGCTTTCTATTAGCCAGTTTCAGAAATAAAGTTATTGTAATACTTCTATATAGGACTTGATTTTCTCACTTAAATACCTTCTCAGCTACAAAATGCCTTTGTTCTCAGAGTACCTCTGTTTCATGAACTGTGAGAGGTTTATTAAGTGAATGCGTATTCCTTGGCTAACCTTTGACTGATACTTGCTTCAGTGATTATCCTACCGATAAATTACATCAAATATTTGCATTTGAGAAGTCAATTTTCCCCCACAGATTGAAAGGGAAAGTAGACAAAATTTATAGCTGGGAATTTAAGAGTAGGATAGAATTTGCTGAGAATACTCTCTGTCTAGGATATTATCAGTAGGGATAGAAAATTGCTTTTCAAAATTATAACAGATGTCCTCCAGATTCCTAAATCATCGGGAACACAAAGGGGTGGGTCATTGTGATTGTAATTCTAGTTATCATTTCCAGTTAAAAATAAGGACTTTAACATTTATTTTTACACAATTAAGAGCTTAGTTTATTTTTAAATGTTGGAAAGGTAGTTTTTTATCATCCCACACGGTCTAGTCTTGATGAGTCTTAATCAAGTTCTCCTCTCTAGATAGCATGGGCTTTGCAAATCTTTTAATGAGTATTCAAAGAGATCAGCATCCTAACTAAGGGCAGGAGTGTGGGTAAATAAGGAACTGTGTACCACAACGGTGGCATTTGGCTTTAAAATGAGGGCAATATCTTAAGACTAACTAGATCAGACAGCAAAAGCTGATGAAGTTTGCATGTATAGCAGAAATAAATGTAGATATCTTCTGGCCCCGTATAGTTTGGTTGTGACCAGGAGAGAGATGCAAAGCTCTTTTCTAAATTCCCACTGAAAAGATAGATACCTGGCTCCCTGCTTCTAAGCAAGAACTCGACATGAAAAAGAAAACAACTTCAGCTCTCATATTAAATTTGAGTTATGGTGCTATAGAGAAGCTGATATTTCCAAGAAGAGTTATAACCGCAGCAAAAAAGGGCAATTTGCTTCCAACTTTGAAAGAGTGACGGCCCACCAGGGTCCCAGTATGACCCACCTACCTGCGGCTCTCAGCTTTTTCCACAAAATAGCAGCGTCTTACCATTCTGGGTCACTTAGCCAAAAAAGGGCAGTCCTGAAGAGGTTTCTTGGTGTAACATTAGCAGTTAATCAGATAATTGCTGAACCTCTTGCCAACAGCCTGCAGCCAGTGGCTGTTCTGAATAATAAGTGGATTATTAATTTCTCCATCCTGGCCCCAAACCCTGCGCCAGCTCCCCTCGCTGCTTCTTGAGTCCCTGCTGTGTCAGCAGCCCCACTCTGGTGCTTGGGCTTTGCAGCTCTCACATAAACCTCGATGCAAATTGTTGCTTCCAGACCCATAGGTAAATCCTTCCAGTACTTAAAATGCAGAGGTTGTGGGGTTTTTTTTCTTTTTAGGAAGTCTGTTTTCAGTTGCTCCAAGTTTATCAAAATCGGACCACAATAGAAGACAGTGACTAATGCCATCCATTTCTACAGAAATCATGGTCACTTGGCATAATACAGCCACCTCTTTTTAGTATCTGTGTAACAGGAAATTTTAGGCCTTGTTCCACCCAGAAATCCCTTAACCAAATTTGTATTAATTACAACCGTTATAATAAATGCTTCAGGCAGCAAAGTCAAATATAGATCAACAGATATCTCTGCACAGAAAGCAAAAGGACCGCTACAATAATAGCTAAAACATAAGCAAAAATAACATAGAAGGTGTGATTAAAACATATAATGAATTTTAGATAAAATTTTAAATGCATTACAGTAAAAGACACATGGCCATTGATCACTCCCAAAATAGTCCCCCTCTCTTCCAATACATTTGTCTCATCCTTCTCTCCACTTTCTAAAGCAGTTCTGAAGTAATTTTGTGACTGTGTGTTCATGACTACCTCAGTGAGCTGAACTGATTCCAAACCTTTGCAGAAATTTCTGTCAAATGAAAACAGCAGAGTGTGTCCTCGTCCACCTTGTTCGCCTTACCTGGTGCCACACAACTTGCAGGTCTTCCCCACAGATGAAATGACAGTGAAAAGTAACTTGATTCAGGACATCAAGGCAACCACAACAGTGCAACTGAAAACGTGAAAGAGGACTCCCGGAACTGCTTTAGAAAATGGTAAGAACAGCGTGACAAGTGCGTTTGCGGTGAGGGGGAGACGTAGAATTTGGGGAGAGTGGTGTATTCATAAAATATGTCATGGCGAGAAGCAGTATGCTATGCAGATGAGGGAGAAAAAATTCTAAGGCTTCTTCTAAGAGTTTCAACATAATTCTCGTAAGACCAACCCCCAAATGATGCTCTCTAAAAGTGTTTAAGACCGCCCAATTTAGACAGAAGGGGAGTGGGGGTAGAAACAGATTCTTATATGAGAAATGATAACTGAGACTCAAGCAATTGATTTATACATATATAGAGTTATTAAATGCCTCACACATCATTTAAATTACCTTTCTCCTGTTGCAACAGGGGATATAAACTCAAGAGTAGAAACAGCTTCTCAAAGCCAGACCCTAGACCAGCTTCTGCCTCCAAGTCAGGGCCCACTGTAATTATGATTTTGTGCAGTTTGATCTTACTTGATAGGGGCAAACAAGCCCTCTGTGCTAAAATCTTCGCTCTGGCTGCCCCGACTTCCGTCCACGCATGTGCGCTCTCTCCACGTCCTCTCCTCGCCTTCAGTTTTAAGCTCCATCACCATGCTGCTGTAGTCGTCTTTCTTTTTTTAATTTTTATTTTATTTTAAAGAAAAAAGAACAAAAACAAAATAACAGAAACAAAGATCAAAGCAACACAAAAACTACAAATAGGATACAGAATTTCAAAACAAGATAATAGGAAATCAACACTGGTTGCTGAATTACTTATTGTTATCTTTAAAGTAGTTGCTCAAATTACCAGATATAGGCGTGCAAGATTGATCAAACAATTAAATATCAACTGTTCCTTTCAATAAACCAATAGAAATTGATAGTGTAATTATCTTAGCTATCTTGAGTGTGTGTTTATACATATTTTTCCTTTCCCTCTTTCTTTTCTTCTTTCCCTCATCCCAGTTGTTCTTTCCTATTAAGCAGTTTCTTTCCCTTTCACAATATCTATTGTACCTGTCGGTCTTACTTATGTAGTGTTCTTTCTGGATGTTAACTTGGCCATCACATTCCCCTTCAAAAGCTGTGGAATAGATCTTTATTGTATATTGAATCAAGTCTATGACCGGGTTCACTCCTTAGCCTCGTGATCTCAGCCCTGCCCAGCACTGTTCTTCAAGCCCTTAGCACTCCTACCTTCACTTCACTACTCTCATTTCTGATTCGCTCATTTAACAAACTTTCAGAAGAGTCTGTGCCTCTTCAGGAGAGTCCTTATACATTGGCTGCCAGTGTCCCGTCCATCTGGACTGCCTTTCACAAAACAAAAATAAGCAAATGCGATGAGTGTTTGGAGGTGTCCTAAGAAAGAGTTGTACAGAATACAGCTGGACACAGACTATAGCTGGACACAGCGGTTTCATCCACTGACCACGCTTAGGAGAAGTTTCACTCTGTGTTTCCTTCGAACACTTTCGGAATCTTAATGATGAGCAGGTGTTTGACAGATAAATGGGGTGCAGGATTTATAGCTGCTTTTGCACCACAATGACAAAGTACTTGACAGAGAATATATACCCACAAAGCCAAAAATGCTTATTATTCGGCTCCCTTCCAGAAAAAGTACCAATCTCTTTCTAGACTCTAAACTGCTTGAGGTCAGAGAAAATTTATTTCCTATAATTTTATGCTTCGTACTTAGAATACTAAGCAAGTTTTAGCTAAAAAAATGAAAATATGTGAAAATATGCTGTACATTTTCTTGGTATACCAGGAAGGAGGCAAATAGGAAAATTAAGACAAAGTATCTTCAAAATTGTTTAAATTGAAAATATTATATT
>NW_004955472.1:8348393-8354275 GCF_000276665.1 Chinchilla lanigera | reverse complement strand
TTTTTTTTTTGGTTTTTCTCTGGTACTGGGAACCGAACTCACAACCTTGCGCTTGCCAGGCAGGCGCTTTTGCCGCTGAGCTAAATCCCCAGCCCTGAAGTATAACATTTAATACATCAAAGTTTACCAGTCAGACCAGAGAGAGACTGGAAGGAGATGTGATAGTGTATTTGGGCATCACAGGCCCAATCCATCTGCCATCATTTACCCAAAGGCCCTCAAGGCAGCAGAAATGAACAAGATTTTATTTTCCTGATGCATTTTAAAGACCCACCCTCATTATTGGAGCTTTCAAGATGAGAAATGACCATATTTGACTGGTCTTCATAGAATCTCACCGCCAAAGGGGAAGCATCTGTGGGCAAGAGGAACTGGAAGGGTCTTTCCACCAGGCTCAAGCCATTCAGCCAGCAAAATGTATTATGCCAGAAGTGTAAGTTAGTTCTTCCAAGATGAAAAAGAAAATACAACAATTACTCTTGAATAATCTATACATAGAGTAGAAAGAGCAGGAGAAGAATAATTCAGGAAAGCCATATACCTAAGAATGTGTACAAATGGAAATGTTATGCTCAGAACTCTGCAAAGTGGGCCAGAGTTACTCAGACATTCACTGTGAAGGAGCTAGAGTTTAAAGGATCCTCTGCAAATGGCCTGGGCTTACTGAGAAGAATGTACGAAGGAACGACACACTGATGAGCTTAGTCTGATATCTACGGCAAGGGGCTGTGAGAGATGAAAATGGGGAGGCTTGTGCAGCTGACTGGTAGGAGCCCAGAAGCATGTTCTGAGAAGCAAAGACACAAGAAAAAGTCTTACATCTAGAGCAGCATCACCTTACAAGTTGTTTTTGCACTCATCCTTTCTCCACAATGATCTTTCTATTGACTGAAATCTTCACTTTGTTCCTTTGCATCCTCCTCTACGCCCCACCTCATCCTCAGCGTCTCACCCACCTTACTTTTAAACAGATGCTGAAAAGTCACTTTTGGAAAAGCTTCTTCCAACTCCCAGACTAGGTCAGACCCTCATCTTCCCGTAATGCATTCTCAGAATCCTCTGTACAATTCCCAAGGGTTCTTTCGCCACTCTACATTCCAAACATCTCCGGGACTCAGGCTTGCTCTAGTTTTTCTCACCATTCTATCTAGGGAGTGTTTCTCATTTTCATTACCCAAGATGCAGCTCAGGACAACATCCATTCCAATGAGCAGGACTGGGGAAAAGAACATAAACAAAGAGCAAAAGGTATCTGCCATGTGCTTCTAAGGAAGGTGGCCAGAAATGGACACATATATTTTCACTCATCAAAACTTAGTCATTTGGCCGTACTCTACTTCACTGCCAGAAAAAAAGGGTTTGAAAATGTTTGCCTCTGGACAGCTACAAACTCTCTTACTCCCTTTTGTGGAAATGAGAAAAAAATGACAATTAACAATCTCTTTTGAAAACCCAACAGTTGGTAGCTGATCTCTCATACTGGATTATTATTCCTGGATTATTTGATTATTCCATTTGCTTCAATGAAGAATAGATTTTTTCAAACCAAGAGCTGGATTGTTTGCTCACCAAGATATCCACTGCATCTAGCATGGTATTGGATGTTCACTATAGAGTAAGGGCCAATAAAAAATAGTCACTGAGTGAATCTGATGACAGTAGGTTTTATTTTTATTAAAATTATTTTAACTATATATATTTGTAGGGTGCAGTGTGAAAATTTAATACATGTACATATTATGCAATGATCAAATCAAGGGAGCTAATTTTTCACCTCTTTAAACATGTTTTCAAATGTTTTATTAAAATAATAGTTGGAAATACAAATAAGGTACAATGTGATATTTCAATACATGTATATAATATGCAATGATCAGATCAGGATAATCAGCATTTCTCTGTCTTTAGTTTGTATTTGTAACCATATTAAAAGACACAGACTGGGCTGGGGATTTAGTTCAGCAGCAAAGCGCCTGCCTGGCAAGCGCAAGGTCGTGAGTTCAATTCCCGGTACCGGGAAAAAAAAACTAAAAAAAAAAAAAAAAAACTAAAAGACACAGATTGACAGAACTGATACAACAGTAAACCCAAACATGGGCTGCCTATGAGATACTTACCTCATCACTAAAGATACGTGAAGTCTGAAAGTGAAAGAATGGAAAATGATATTTCACACAAGCAGGAACCAAAGGCAAACAGGTAAATAAGCTATACTTAGGCAAAATAGACTTAAGGACAGTAGGCTTTATTAGGCCAATGTTTTTAAGCTTCAGGTTGTGTGAGAAGTGCAGGACATAAAATGATGAATAAAATAAGATCTTCATATGGTAGTAAAAGACTCTGATCCTTGACTTAGTGCTACCTATTTTTTTCTTTTTTCTTTTCCTTCTTTGAGACAGAATCTTGCTTTGTAGTTCAGTCTGGATTTGAACTTACCTTGTAGCCCAGGGTGGCCTCGAATTCATGGCAATCTTCTTGTCTCAGCCTCCTGAGTGCTGGGATTAAAGGTATGTACCACCACGCTTGCCTTCGTGGTATCTTTTTGAACCCCACACTACCTCTCCAAATTGTGCATGATTGATTAGACTGAGACTTTTACATCCACATGATGGAAAGGGCCTCTCCACAGTGGAATACTTCTTTGAGGTTGGGAAATGGTGCTGAGTGGCAGAATGAGATACTGAGCTGGATTTAGAATCTGACAAATCACATTACTAAATCATAAATTTAAATGATCCCACAGAAGAAGACCTAACCCAATGATTCCCATGAGAATCACCTGGGGCAAATTTTAAATTGGTTCTTTCCTTCTGAAACCTAAGGCCTACTGATTTGTCATCCTCAAGCATAACACAAGAAAAATTTTTCAAAAGATGCCTGCTACAAACTCAAAAACAAATGTCATATGTTGAAATTTAAAACCCTAAGGTGACAGGGTTAGGAAATGTGGTCTTTGAGAGGTGATCAGGTCATGAGGGCAACACCCTCACAAACCAGATTAGTGCCCTTAAAAGAGACCCCAGAAATCTTCTTTGCCTCTCTGTCATGTTGAGGATATGTCAAAAAAACTGTCTATGACTCATTGTCTTACTTACTTTTCTCATTGCTGAGACAAAGCAACCGGCACCCAAACTTAAAGGAAAAGGGTTTAGCTCACAGTTTGTAGAGGTTTTGGTCCATAATTGGCTGGCTCCAAGGCAGGGTAGCATGGTAGGGGGCATCGCAGGAGAGAAATAGTGCATGACCGGGCAAAGGTAACAGAACAAGCAAGGGACAACTGCAGCTCCTTCTGTCCTTTACATTGTATCCAGGCTACCAGGATTAGGGCTGTGCCAAACCGATCAGTGCACTGATTTAGGAATCACACACCCTTAATCCCAGCATGGCACCATGAATCAGTCACAATCTAGGCCCAGCCATCTCTGAAAAAGCCCCACCTATCACTGCATGAGGCTTTGGGGGGACATCTAAACACAAGTCCTAACGCTCATGAAACAGCCCTCACCAGATCTACCATTTGCCTATGTCCGCATCTTAGACTTCCCAGCATCCAAGACTGTGAGAAATAAGTATCTGTCACTTAGAATCCTAACTGTCACTTAGAAGTCTTTTTGTCATAGCAGTCTGGCCAGACTAGGGCAATGCTCAAGTTACTTTTGCTGGCAGATTTGAAAACCCAATAATTTAACACTGCCTCCCGCACCCCATTTCCACACTTAACCACGGTTAAACCAGTTATAATGATTCATGGCTAGTGTCACAACAGCCATCCAAACTAGAAGGGGAAGCCTACTAATTACTCCTTCCACAATATTCTAAGGGTGGTTCAGCTTACCTTAGGAGCACAGTGGCTAGAATGCACATACTGTTCTGTGCTTATGGACCTATGCTCACCCTGGACTTGCAGTTACCTTGGGAAAGGTTTTGTAATTCTCCAAGATTCAGTTTTCTCATCTGTGAAAGGAGGGCTATCCATGCAAACTCAAAAGGTATGCAAGTTTTTTTGGTAATAATTCAAAATGTGGAAACTGTTTAAACCAAATCGTAGACATTGTTTTTTCCATTTCTTTTTTCAGGGTAACTATCTCTAGTGTCAATTCTCTTTTGATAGGAGTTAGCTGAGACAAGTCCTGAAGAGTTTGTAAAATTTTCATAAGGACTCTCTATATATACTTTAAAACACAAGTAATATTTATTATCAGTGTAAATAAGAAGATACATTTGACCTGTTTGGACTCATTGTTATCTTTATGCTAATGTCAAATATCTGATAGCTCTGTATAATTGTGGACTTCCCACCAAGTTATAGTAGACACTTTTTCCTTGCTAATTTGCCTGTGAAAAAAAAAAGTGACTTTTTAAAATTAGAAATGCAATTCTTTCTTGTCAAGGTATTACAAAACCACACTGACAAGGTCTGCGAATTAGGAGTCCTTCTCTAATATATAATGCATGTAGATACTCAAGATCCGAGACCAGCTGGTACTTCTACATTTACCCGGTTTCCTGCTACCAACCAAAACTGATCCAGTATTAATGACCTTTTCTTTCAAAAAATCCTCAAATACTCAACAGATAGCTTAATGATAACTTAGAATACAAATATGAGAGGACAAATTATACTCTGCAAGCTGAGAAAGTATCTACTATTCTTAGTGAACACAATTAAAGAAAATTTTGAGCATTATAGGGCTCCAAGTGAAAATAAAAGAGCAGAGCTTCAAGATAATACCTGTCAGAGCAGGGAGGTGGTAGAGGACGTCTTGCAAAACTCCTGTGGCAATGTACTGAAACAGGAAAGCACTAAGGGAAGGTAGTACAGAAAGATTAAATGTGATCTTAAACAGCAATATCCCCGGAGATCTTAGGCTTTTTATTCTTCCAGACCTAAAAGTTGTCAGGATTTTGAGTAAATCACTAAAGCAATTGTCATCGAGAACATTCACAGCTGCTCGAACAACTATTTTAAGGCAAGAAAAGCTGGCAGGCAGAATATTGCAGTAGGGAGTCAGCACAATGAATAAGGATGAAGAAGTAAAACACCGTTAGAGAGGAAGAGCTGCAATATTTGAGGCAATTCAGCCTCTGTGTTTACATTTATATGGAAGGCTGTTTATGGGATTGTCATAATGTATGTGTTTGCTATTCTAATGTATGATGGTTTTAGCATGGTGGGTACAGGAAAGAAAATGATAGACTAGTTTCCAAGACAGAGTTCAGGTTTCTCAAATAGCTCAGAATTCAAATTTTTATAGAGGGAACTTCTGAATAACTAACATCCTCTAAGCCAAAAAAATCAGAATTCAAAAATAATAATACAGGAAGCAACTAAAAAAGATGCACACAGATACTGTTCTGAGCTTTGTGTCATATTACTGTCCAGAGGGCACTGTCATAAACTTAAGAGAGTGAAATCAGTCTCCCCACTGACCTGATGGACATCATTTATAGTCATAAATATGTGGCAAAGCAGAAGTTAGTAATTTCACTATAACATTAATTCACATATCCAGATGGAATTACACACTGAGGGATTCCTTTAGAAGCTCACTTATCTCTAAATATTACAAGCAAGATGTTTAGCTGTCTCTTGATGTTTACTAACCTTTCATGGTTTTCATTTCATACGTAAAGTCCTATTACAGCTGGTAGTTCAGGTTGGGCTTATTTTGGGTTGGGAAAAGAAATGCCTTTTTAAAAAATTCTTCAAGGGCATTCATTATATAGTGGACTTTATAATAAGGGAAATAATATGACTAACAAAAAATTATGATATAATCAGCATTTTTTTTTATTTTAAAGATAAAAGGAGGGAAACATTAACAGACATACAACATTTTACAACATATCACAAGCACAATACAGACAATACAGAGTTCCAA
>NW_004955472.1:8320076-8342800 GCF_000276665.1 Chinchilla lanigera | reverse complement strand
AGAAACTCAGTCTGCAATGTCAGCGGGGTCTTTGTTCTAGTCCTGGCCTCCGGGATTGGGTGGGGCCTACCTGGCTCTGTATGCGCTTTTCGGCTGGGAATCGTGGTGGTATGAGTCCGGCCCACACTCAGACCCAGGACTAATCAGCATTTTTAAAAAGTAAAGCAAGGCCAAAATATTATAGAGTACAATGGCAGTATATCTTAAATTCTTCATTCATTTAATAAGAATTTATTGATTACATCATAAATATTTCAGCCATTAGAAAGATACCATTTGAACAAGAAATTCCTGGTCTTTCTCATCAGATTATTTAGAGTTTACCAAGCATATCAGAGATTAAACAAGTGGAACAGGAGACTGTGTTTCATTTAAGCAGCTTTTTGAGACATATATATGTTATACTTTTTGGTAAGTTTTGACAAATAAAAATGCCACACACCTGATCAGATGGTCAAAATAGCCATCACTCCTAGAAGATTTTGAATGCTTCTGTAAGCCTTCCTGCCTCACCCTTCCTGCATGCTTTCTCTCCAGGCAAACACTGGTCCATTCTCTGTCACTACAGATTAGTTCACATTTTCTAACAACTTATACAAATACCATCTTATGCTATATCTTTGTTTGTGTGGATTCTTTCACTCAGCATAAATATTTTAGAATTCACTCATGTTATATGTATCAACAATGTGTGCTTTTCATTGGTGAGTAGAATTCCTTGTGTGAATACTTCACAGTTTGTTTATTTATCTGCCTGCAGTGAGCATTTGAGTCACTGTCAGTTTGGGACCACTACAAATAAAGCATCTGTGAAATCTTGTGCTTTAACTGCAACTGTGTTGGGAATAGATATGAGAAAAAAATGGAGTTTGTACCAGAGAGAATTTCAGGTAATATCTGCTCTCTGGAACAAGATTAACACTCCATGTAAGAGGCATGGAGATTTTGTTTTTAAGCCTCTTCTTTCTTACTGGCAGGTACAGGGTAGGCTGATGCAAAGACATAAAGTGGGCATAATAAATATGCTGGGAAGCTCTCATAGAAGGTCTACATGCAAAGAAACTATTGGAACAGTGCACAAGCCTTAAAATCACCTTCATTCACTAGAGGAGAATGTATTGACCCATATATATCTATTGCCTTTCTGATTAAAATACACCATCTTTGTCCAGGCAAAAGTCGTCAGAAACCAGACACTGAATCTGATGTATCATTTCTCACTTCAGCCACCATCACAGTACCTGTAAAGGGGCAAAAATTAGTGGAGGAAAGAAAATGGAAGCAGAAGGATGCAAGGAAGGAGAAGAAAGAAGGAAAGAAAGAAAAAATGAAGAAAGAAAACAAATCAGTGAAAGTTGAGATACACTAAATGAATATTTTCATCTAAATATTTCATTTTGGTTGGGAGCACAGGTAAAATCTGACCAAGGCTATTGATACTTATGATTTATGTGACCTATAAAATAGGAAAGAAACCCTATGGGGAAGAGTTCCTCCTTGGTAGAATAACGTTTTGTCCACACTTCCTTTAATGTGAGTATTTCTTCACCTTTCAGGATATAGTAAACAGAATGCCTTAATAGACTTTTATTAGCTAGGGAGCTCCAAAACTTCAAGTATGAATATATCCTTAGTTCACAGCACTGTGCCCGTTGGCATTCAATGGCAGTCCAGATTTAGCTATTCACTACAGAGAACCAAGGATTCACTCTCGATATTCCAGGGGAAACTACTTAAAGCCATTTACCTTCACCTATCTCCTTAATGTACATTATACCCCTTGAGAGAACTCTATATTTCTCATATATCCTACATTTGTTCATGATATTCTGTTTAGAAGTTCTCTAATCCTCCACACATCCTCATTAGAAAGCCCACCTACTGGACGCATGAAGAGACAGGATTATTTGAATAATAGCACCTAGAAATAAAAACAAGCAGCAGAAGCAGACCACAAATGACCCGGATAAAAAAGTTAGCAGCTAAGGACTTTAAAATACCCATGATTCATTTGCTTTAGAAGCAGTTGGAGAGATGAATGGAAAAATATGAAAGGACAAAGAATTTCAAAATAAAATTACAAACTTTAAACATCCAAGTGGATGTTCTTGAACTGAAAAAATATCCTTATAACTAAAAATTCAAAAGATGTATTTAGTAGAATAAGAATAAAACAGAAGACAAAAATCATGAACTGGTAGGCAAGCAGAAAATAGATAACTGAAGCTGAGTAAGTAAAAATTTAAGAATATATCATAAAATATTAATGGTATTGCTGAAGTCCTAACAAGAGAGGAAAGTTAAAACACAGGAATAAAGTGACAGATGAACAGATAATGGCCCAAAATGTTCTAAAACTGATCAAAGACTCTCTGCCACACTCAAGGAGCTCAGTGGAGATTAGAACGTTATTTTTAAATGCCATCTTGCCATCTAGCCATATCATAGACAAGCTGTTAAAACATGAAATTAGATACATAGTACAGCCAGAGATAAGGAGAAACAAAACCCTTTATTACCTTCAAAGAATCAACTATTCTGAACACAAACTTCTCAAGAGAAATGATGTAAGAAAGAAGGGAAATCAGCATGTTTATAACAGTGAGGAAAAATTACTGAACATCTAGATACATTCCCAGAAAAGTTATCTTTCAAAATTGATGTTAAAAATACATATATTATAAAAGAAAAAAAAACAGAATTTATCACTAGTAGACAGGAATATAATAAGTACTAGCAAGAGTTTCTCATCTTGAAGAAAATTATTCCCAAATAGGAACATGGAAGTGAAAAAGAATTAAGAGAACTAAAAAGTTAAATATATACATCAGTACAAGTTAATATTCAATAAAAATATTAGTACTGGCAAGCACAAGGTCCCAAGTTCAATTCCCAGTACCAAAAAAGTATATATTAGTATTAATTTTTAATTTAAAAGAGAAATGGTATGAAAATGTTTGAAAAATAAATAGATTTAGAGAGTTTTAAGGTTTCAGTGTTATCAAAGCATTAAAAGATTAGCATTTTGAGTTTTAAAAATATTTTACTTAAAGGAACACAGCTCATAAATGAGGACACAGAAAAACTGAAATCACAAGTATGGGAAAAAAGTCATAAAAATATTAACCAGATAATATAGATGTACCAGTATCAGAACAAGTTTATCTAAAGGCAAGAAGTATTACTGGAGATGTTTTCTAAAAGATAAATGAGTCAGCCACAAAAAATAGCATAGTCTAAATTAGTACACACAGCATTTCAAAATACATAAAATTGTCAAAATCTTTGAAAAACAAACAAATCCAAATATATTCACAGACTGTAAACTGTTTCTCTAAATAAGTAATGAAATGCAAGCAAAAATCCATTAGTTGGAGAGCCAGGTTTTTATAAAAGAACCCTAAAAAATGGAACATGTCACAAGAAGGATAGCACATGCAATTATAATCCTAATGCATTTTCCTCATAATTTTATGGCTTTCACACATCTTTCTTTTCAGCTCTCCTTGAAGTCACAAAATGAATGCATCCCACCCTCTTCATAACAGAACACATCCACCCTCTTCATAGCAGCCTTTGAAATATTTGAACAGAGCTAGTATTTTCCCCTGGTCGTATCTCCATTGTCAGGTTTACCTATCCTGACTTCTTAATGTAGCTGTGAGCAACCTTTCCATTCTGGTCAACCGTCTGCATTTGTCTGCACCTCACACGAAGTGCATTTTTCCCAATAGGACCCCAAACTCCCAGCCTTTCTCAGACTAGTGCTGAGTAGAACAAGACTCTGGGCTTTCCCTCGGGGAACCAAGGCAGTAGAGGTTTAACAGTATCATTGACTGAAACTGAGTGTACTGTGAAGGAAGTACCCTAACACCTGTATTTATTCTCATGAAGTTATACTTCTTCTACTCTAATTACCTTACTGTTTTTAGACCTAAGTACAGAACTCGAGATTTAGCTCAATTATTTTTAATAGGGACCTACTCGTTGTTCAAGAATACTCAATATACACTGAAAAAAATGTGAATGCTCCTACATCTATTGTATATTACGAACATACCATCTGCTTATACATAGAGAAAGTAGAAAACTAGTAGAAATTATCTACCTGTTAAAGAGAAATCATGCACCATTGGAGAAAATGAGGGAGGCAAAAAATATACTATTTATATTCCTTTTCTTTTTTTCTTAATTTATCAAAGAAATATCAATTCTCTGCTTAGGTTTTACCTACATAAACAGAATTTGATCAAGAAATCTCATAATGAATGAAACCATCACTAGAATAGTTTCTTGATGAGCCAGTATGCACTCAGCAATGCACCAGGCACTGTGTCCCACTTTGCTTTGCTTTCGCTGAGAACACACAATTCACGTTTCCCATCCATTCTTTATACTGAGCCCTTTATATTGCTTGTGTTTTGTATTCCTTTCTGTCACATCACATTCTTCAGCTTTACTAATAAAATGTTGAAGAAAACCATAGACTACTACAAATGAGATCCATTAGTTGTACCATTTTATTAATAGCGTTTAACTTTGGCTGTTAAACTATTAACATATAATAAAAAGCTGCAACATTGCATTAGCAGGGTAAATGTATTCTAGTGAATAATAACAAACTGCTCACAATTTACTATGAGCTCAATTTAGCTCAAATTATATTGTTAACAATATGCCTGGTTTACTCACATGAAATTTAAAAAACCATTCTCAAGAATTAACATAAAACACCTTATGCTGTTTATATACACAATAACTCACAGACAGAATGGGCAATAGAGGTTGCCAAAACTAACAGTCACGCCAGCCTCTCCGAATAGCTTCACTGCATGAACCTTAGCAAAATGCATGCTCATCCCTTGTATCAGTGTGCTCCATTTTGTACTTGGGCTGTATTTACGGTGGTGAAGGACAGTATGTCATATTGGTGCTGTTTAGCCATATCTGATGATTTAAGCTCAGTGATTCGACTCATAAAATTAACAGTTTGATGATATCATGATAAATAATTGTAGCAATAGTCTTAAAATGGGAAGGAGCTCTAAAAAGTCTTTTACTCTGTACTGAAATCTTGTTTAAGAATTGCTACATAACAACCACAAGAAATGCTAACACCTGCTGGTCCTCATACCTACAAGGATTTGCGAGGTGGGTGCTGGGACACAGATCTGTAATTTCTCCATGATCTTCCGGCCAGTGAGTGGCAGAGTCAGAGCCCAGATTATACCGATAGTCTAATGACAGATTTCCTGTGCTGGGCCATGACATATGACAGTCTTTCGGTATCTGTGGTTAGGCAGCCTCTGCTCGAGCAACGAAGGAAAAGGGACAGTCATTTTCTCTGTAAATCACCCACAGAATTTTTCCACATTTCCAGTTCAAGAAGCTTTCCCTCATACTGTACGACTGATATTGGTATCTCTTGGTGCTGGCTCAGTCCCTTGGAGTAGCGCAGAATAAATCAACTACCTCTATGTGACAGATCTTCGCATACGTGAAAAGAACTATGACTCTACTCCCAAACTTCTTTCTTTCAGAATTAACTCTTCTAAGTTTTCATTTTTTTTTAATTAAATACTTCCTAGTCTTAGCATAGTCTGATTCCTTTCTCCAACTACATTTGTTTGTGAATGACCCTTTTAAGTTGTGCCTTTTTGTCTCCTAGACCAGGGAACCTTTGTATTTCTGATGGAACAGTGCTTCTGCCTCTTTGTGAGCAACGGGTAAGCCCATAAAAGGCATACTTAATGAGGGTATGAGTGTATTCCTTCTAAGCTGCTCTAATTAAATGATATAATGACAGTGAAATGTGAGGCTCCATTTACAGCCTATGCACTTAAAGACCAGTGTTTATGGTAAGCCACTTTCCTAATGAGTGAGCCTAGTCAGCTGCTTAGATGTCTCATGTTAATGAATATTATTTTAGATCTGGGGACCCAAGAAGTTCAAGCCTAATCATGCGCACATAGTGACAGGCAACTACAGTAGAGAACACAGCAGGGACCAAGTCATTCCTATCTCATTCTGACCTTGAAATCAAGAAAACCCTCTAGATTATCGAGTCAGTCTTCCAAGCTTATGATTGAATAGTTTTATTTTTAACTTACCACAAATTATGGGCTTTACGTTTACCTTTAGCAAATTCTTTCTCTTTTTGTTTAGTTGTCACCGCTGAACCCTTGCTTGGTCATCCAGGTAAATGTCCAGGGTGCTGCCTCTCAGAGCAGTGCTACCCTCAGATTTGGAAATGTGACCATTATAATTTCTTTCTTGATAAGAAAGAAGTGGGATCAATCTCACAACCTTAGCGTGCCACCACAGCAGCAGCTAGCCCTGGTGCATTTACCTGAACATGTAGCCACATAGTAAAGGAAATAAGAAAGGCAACAGGATCAGGAGACCACCTGGAAACCAGCGTGCCACCCACATTAGGCCACCATGGATGCTACCACACCCCACAACAGGCCCTCTGTTTAGTGCTAGACTCCAAAAACTCAGTAACCCATGAGGAACACACAAGTCTAGCCAAGATATTTCACTGGAGGCTTCATTGCGTTGCTGACTAAGGTAACAATAATAGTCTATATTATTAAGTGTTCACTGTGGTTCAGGCCCTTTATGTGAACTACTTCTTTTCATCCTGCAAACACACCTCCAAAGCAGCTATTATGACTATTTACAAAAGAAGAAATTAAGCTACTTACCCAGGATCCCACAGACAATGCAATCTCAGGATTCATATCCAGCAGTCAATCTCTACAGGCTCTGACATTCTTCCAGGCCACTTTTCTGTCCTCTGATAGAAGAAGAGGGACCATTTTTAGTCCCTACACTTTTGCTTAAAACTTACTGCAGCCATAGTTTTGTTCTGACTTATTTTTAAATTAAATTTAATTTAACTGACACATTAAAAGCACTTAAACTGTACCTATTTATGAATACTATGTGATGCTTCCATTCATGTATATATTGTATAATGTTTAAATCAGGTGAAACATAGCTGCTTCCTCAAACATTTATCTTTTCTTTATGGGGAAGACATTCAAAATCCTTTCTCCGAGCTGTGGAGGTACACAGTACATGAGTGCTATGGACTGTCATCCTAGTGTAGAGTAGCACACCAGAACTTTCCCGTACCTAACTATAACTTGGTGCCCATTGGTCAAGCCCTTGCCGTTTCTCCTCACTCCTCCTCTCCACAACCCCTGGAAAACACAATTCGACACCCACTTTCCATGAGGTCTACTATTTTAGGTTCCACCTAAAGAAGCACACTTTGTCCTTCTCCTCAGGGCTATTTCACTTAACATAATGATCTCATTTCAACTACAGTCTGCCATATCTGGAGCATTTTCTTTAACTCTATGACCTGGTGAACGCATTAACATTTTGAGTCCCAGGATGTTACTTTGTTCTTTTTTCTGAGTTTTGAAAATAATCTTTATTTTTTAGAAGTCAATATGTGCATTGCAGGAAACAAAAGCACAAGAGGCAAAGGCGTTTGCAGTCATAAGCAGCTTAGTTGGAAATGTCTGCCCAAGTCCCACTGATACATACCCAACATGCCATCTTGTGTGACTGAGATTTTACAGTCTCTCTTCATTCTTAGGCTTACTACTCTGCAATTTTTTCTTTATTGAAGTCTGACTTTGTTTGTCAATGTGCTGAGCATATCCCACATTCTCAGAATTTGCTAAAAGCTTGGATAGCTTTTCCAAATGTGAGAAGTGTTCTGATGTGTTAAGGAAGATCCTCATTACACATTCAATGAGAGAACAAAATACTAAACAAAATTTTCTGAAATAATTATGGAAGTATCCAGTCTCTACCTTAAAAAAGAGAACCTAACTCACAAATACAAACATATATAATTAGTCACTTTGTAAAAAGAAATCAGTTGTTCCGCAGGTTGTGGGTTATTGTTAAATTGTAAACAGAAGTAAACTCATCAGGAAAATGGCAGCTGTCCTGCAAGGAAACCATCCTTTGAAATAGTCTACTATAATATAAAGTGCACCACAAGTTCCACAAAAACAAAGAACAAAACTAGTTAATTAACGTCTGTAATAGGCTTATAGATATGGTGACACAGCTTCAATTTAATCTCCTCAACCATCAAACAAACAAGCAAGATCATGCAGAGAACCTTGCCCACCAAGCCCTTTCAGATGTAACTGTGTAAACCCCGACTGCCGGGCTGGCTCACTAGACATGGCTGGTTCCACTGTACTTCAGGGACTTTCTTGTTGAAACAAATATTCCCTGATCACCAAAACTTGTGTTCTCCAGCCTGAAACTCATGAGATTATTGGCGGCCAGAGAATCATTCAGAGCCTCACATGGCTGCCTCATGCTCCCCAGTCTCTTGCAATGGGGTTTCCAGAGGGAGAGGGCTGTGAGCCCCAACTAGAGCCCACCAGGTCTCACATGCTGCTGCAGAAGAGGAACCCTGGCTCCGCCTCTCCTCTCCTGGAGAAACTACCTAGAAACCCAGGGAGAAAAATGTGCTAACCTTATCTATTTTCCTTAGTAATATTTTAATGTGGAGATGTTCAGAGAGGTATGCATAGAAGCAGACGGGCACAGAAGAAACAAGAAAAACACTTGGCATCAATCGGCTTTGGGGGCTGGGGATTTAGCTCAGCAGCAAAGTGCCTGCCTGGCAAGCGCAAGGTCATGAGTTCAGTTCCTGGTACTGGAGAAAAACCAAAAAAAAAAAATCGGCTTTTAGCTTTTTCCCTTAAAAGTCACAGCAAAAAGACAAATCATACCTCTTCACGAGCAAACCATGTAAATCATGATTTAAACTTCTCCTCTTCCTCGGCTGCAGCACGGTGGCCCTGCCCTGTGTTGAGATGTGCCCCGTTAGGGTTTGGGGCCTTTTGATACCATCTACTCTTTCTCCTAATCTTACTTAGCTGGAAGTCAAAGCTCAGATGCTAAAAACTGAAATGGTCCTTCTTAACAGTAAACATACTTCTTTATCAACCCTCTACCAGCTTTCTGACTGAGTGGTACATCTAACTAAGAAAAGGAAAGGTGAACTGGTACCACTTCATTTCATCAGTAAAAATTTTATTCATCATATTTTCACCAACATGACATCAACATGGAAAAGGAATCAAATAATCAAAACTGTTCATATTCACAATAACATTTACTAAATGCCAGACTTGTTTCTAAATGTTTGTGGGGAACCACTCAGACTGAGTTAAAGCTCAGGGCATGAAAGCATGCTTCAGGACAGCCCTGAGGACATGACCCTGTTGTCAGTGCAGGCACACATGGGGGGTATAATGATATAACCATGATCTAGCAGTAGAAAACTATGCATGGGCCAATAAGGCCAGCATGTAAGAATGTAAATAGGTTATGACGATCTGTATAGAAAACATACAAAAAAGACACAAGCAGCTCTTGCTCTTGTACTCTAGAGCTCTGTTCTGCCTCATGCTGCCTGTTATTGTTGCTGATGTCTTGCACATGTGCAGTCTTTAACATGGAGACCTCACCCACAAAAATCTCCCTTGGGCTCCCTGAGCAAGCAGACAATGTTTTTTTTATTATTATTATTCATTCAGTTGATCTTCATAAGCACTCTATGGTAAGCTCTATGGTGAGCTTCTTGTTGCCAATTAAAAAATGAGACTTGAGGATGATGAGAATTTTAAGGTTATGGTTACAGACTGAATGGTCTAGAATTTGAACTAGACCTTCCTAATGGCAGGGCTATATAACTTGAAGTTAAAGTGCCCTCAGTTTCTTAGTTAATGGGCTAAGTGCTTAGGAAATTCAAGTACTAATTGAATAGACTTTGAAATGACAACTTTTAATTTTTTTCTTACAAATAGCACAGAAACTATAAAGTGTGTAAAAGTGCTTGCAGGCCTACATTTTCATAAATAGTTTGCTTTGGCAATTTCTCATACTAATCTTACTTTGATGATGTATTACACCCTGTTTATTATCTATAAAGAGGACAAATAACTAGAAAAATGTTTTTGATCCCCCCACCAAAAAGTAAATATGACCTCTTTTGTAAACCAGAAACCTTGGTTCGAACTTTGAATACTGATTTGGAAAGAAGTTTGTAAAAGAATTACCTCAAAGCAGCAGGTTTTAAGCTCATATGACACAAGATGATCAATGACCACATTAGCTGTTAATCTGAGGCATAAAACATGCATGAGGCATTAGCATGGAAATCTAACACATTCCCACCCCAGGTGGCACTGAGTTTCTAATCGGTTGTCCCATCTAACAGGAATAAACTTAAATAGCTTATTTAGAGGTTCATTTACAAAGTTAATAGTTAGAGTGATTTACACAAAAGGCAGGAGAGGAGGAAAGAGGAAAGGAGACAGCTGAGTGGAGGTTGAAATGGGAGGAAAAGATAAAAGTCATCTCAAAAAAATCCTACTCAACTTCTTGGCATGTCTTTCCCTATCATTTTGCCTTAATGAATATCTCCTGTCTAAAGGTTAGGAATCAGTGTTAGAAAAAAATGTGATCTTTAGAAAATGAGTCTTGATTAGGAATCAGCAAGTATATCCTGATCTTATAAGACCCTGCACAAGTTGTTTAATTTTCCAAACAAGGTTCCTATGTCTTGATCATTGGAATGATGTTGCCTGCTTTGGAAGGAATCAAATGATAATAAAAGCAAGCTGGCAAATACAGCGCACGATACATGAGCATTACTCAATTACAATGGATTCCACCTCTTAGAGAATTCACCAGAATGTTCAAGATACAAACAGTCATCCTCTTTCTGGTTCTGCAATGACCGGGGTTGATCTAGTCACAAATTTTAACCCAATACTTTCTGCATGTACTTCCAGTGCTGGATGGGAGAACAGTTGTTGGAGTTTAACTTAGTGTTATATAGAATTTTGGACCAGTGAGGTCTGATTAACTAGAAGTAAATAAATATCTGATGTGTCACCCTTCTCTCAGGTTTCTCCTTTGCATGAGCATGTGTGCTGCAATTAAATTACTGACCCTTGTGTGTGGATCATATAGGTAATCCTCACACCATTTCCATAAACAGTCACCTGGACTATCAAGTGCATTCATGTCCCAACAGATATCTGGTTGGTCTTTCCCCAGCGAAAGAGCCCAAGAAAGAACCCATGCCATCCCTGGAAGCAGATTGAGAGTAACTTAGACTGGGAATTCCAGCATGTGAAGTACACAAAACTTTCTCTAGAACTAGGGAGGAAAGACTCCCAGAGGTCAAGAGGGCTCCTATGTCTCTGAGAGCACATTATACTGTGAAGAAGGACAGGGCCAATAGCCAGACCTGAGCCCTGTAGAGCCAAAGTGAGGTCACTCTTGCCCTGAGTCATTGAAACCTACTTTCACAGTTAATTTAGCTTCTCATTGTCCCAGGTGACATCCTGAAGAATAAGGCATCAAAGCATTCATCACAGGAGAGCTCAATGCTATCCATAAAGTGGCTGCAGGACAGTTTCTGCAATGTGAAATGTGGGCATCATTATGAGCCCTTCGAGTTGCATGTTTTACAGTAAATCAGTCATGATAATAAGCAGGTTCCACAATTTCTAGGCTAGAAAATAATCAAGAAATAGGAGTAGCTAATTAAACTGCAATTTGCTTTACAGAAATATATGGAGAATTTAAATATATAATCTACTGCCAGGATTTTGTTTTTTATAGAAATGCTTATTCTAAGGTATTTTCATGCCCATTCGTATCATATAAAAGTACAGTCTGGCTTATCCATATAATACTGGCAACCTCAGCATCACCTAAAGGTTTTCCAGACAAGAAGAGACTCTGTACAACTTGAATTTGGCTGTAATGCTCACTGATTTTTAGAACATTATGAATATATATAAAGCTGTAAGCTACTAGCTACAGCTTGTCACTGACTCTGGTTGTTGCATTACAAGGAAGGAACCTACAGGGAAAGGCCTTCACAAAATGCATCCCAACCTATTTGAGGCTGTGCAGAAAGCCAGAACTTCCACTTAGGAACACATAGTTGCACTTTCGGTGATGGCCACAACCCTTTGTAAGCCAGTCCTTGCCTAGTTTCCCTCTCCCATCCACTCATCACCTCTTTCTATCTCTCAGGCCTCTTTCTACCTTCGAGGCCCTCGATCCACATTGAAGTCACCGAAAAGTTTTACCAATGAGCTATAAAGAATCTAACTTAATGGATACAACCTTGGTACGGGGTCTGCTTAGAGCTCCTCTGGTAACTCTAATTTGCACCCAGGTTTGAGGGTCAACTGTCCACCACAGCAGCCCCAACTGTGCAGTCTCACACCATATGCCCTTCCCTTCTGCTACGAATACCCTTCTCCTACCTGAAGAACTGCTTTATTCCCATAATACAATCATATAGATCCCTACTCCAGGAAGTGAGACCCTATTTTGAGCACTCAGAATACCACATGCTTACTAGAGCTAACAGAGACTCTGTATAGTTTATCATGTAAATGAACACATGGTTGAATGTAAAAGAAAACGCCAATAATAACGCTACTAGATGGCAGGCGTCACCTAAGACTACCCCAAGCAAGCTGAGATATAAGATCACCCTAATTACAGCCCCCTTACACTAATCAGTGATTGTGTATTAGCTTGTCTGTCTCCCACCCTACACTTGAAAGCCGTTAAGGTAGAGAAGGTAATTATTATCACTCTACCTCTAGCAACCAGCACAGATTAGATGTGAAATAAATGTTGCCAGAAGAGCCCTCTGCTTCCCAATGTTTAAATGCATGGACTCTGCAGCAAAACAGCATAGGTTCAGCTCAAAGCACTGCCATTTACCAGCTGTGGAACTGGACATTCTGTGTGCTTGAATGGCTCTTTCTATGCAATGCTGGTGACGAGGAGCTGTACTAAACTGGGTTGTTTGAAAGTTCAAATGCATTGACATGTGAAAAGCACCTCGATCAGTAGCTACAGACTATATGTGTTCTTATTTTTATTATGTAAAATGGATAAACCAATTTGGAAAACTCCAAGTGACATTTTTTTCTCTAGAGCTCCTTCAAGTAGTTGTGCCATAGTGAAAGTTCATGATAATAACAGCCAACATTTGCTGATGACTCAACATGCACCTGGAACTGCCCCATGTTTTGTGTACATGATCTCACTGACCACACACTGCACTGTATCAGATAAATGTACTTATCTATGACCTCACTACTATTGTTTGAATCTAGATCATTCCTCAAATGCCCACATGTTAATGGATTAGTCACCAACACTTAGTGCTATTTGGAGGTGGTAGAACATTTAGGAAGTGGAGCTCAGCAAAAGAAATTAGACCACAGGGGATGTACCTTTCCAAATGATATGGGGACCCCAGGCCCTCCATTTCTCTCTCCTGGCTTCCTGACCACCATGAGGTGAGCAGCTTTGCCCCACATACATTTCCCTTGATGATGTACTGCATGACGACCTGCCCAAAGCAATGGGACCAAGCAACAATGGACTAAACCCCTAAAACCATGAGCCAAAGTAAATCTTCCCATCCTATAAGCTGACTACCCTGTATGTTTTGTAGTAGCAGCAGAAAGAATATGCCCATATTTACAAATAAGGGAACTGAGGCTCCAAGTGGAGCTGATTTCCTCAGTCACTGTATTTTCTCTTTCTATAAGAAACACAACTCCAATCTGCTCTCCTGAGTGTTTCTTATGATTCCTTTGAGACATGAAAGAACTTCTCTGAAGTCTCTGCTATTACACAATGTTCCTAATCTTTGAGGAAATGGAGAGTGAAAAGGCAATGGCAGTGAAATTTGTGCTCTGGGGAGAGCACTTCTTCACTGCTTTTTAAAGTGCTTTAACATTCATGAAACAGTATTATCAAGGAGGTAATATGCACAAAGCAATATTTGAGGTACCTTGAGGACACCCAATGTTATAAAATCTTTCTCTTACCTCCAAGGAGTTAAAAATCTATCTGAGGGTATAAAGAAGATATTAAATAGTGTGATAAGATTTAAACAGGAGCCCTATAAAGCACAGTTTCAGAGCAGCACATGACTAGTTCCCAAGTAGATGGTACAGTTTTTCCCTGCCATAAGAGGTGAGCAAAGGAAGGACTTCAGAAGAGAAGAAATGGAGAGGGCATGAAAGTTGAGCCTTTAAGCATTTATTAATTCCACAGGTATTTAACAACACTCACCAAGTGTCAGGTACCCTGAGGTGCACTGATCCTTCAGAGACTAGAAAAACAGAGTGGTGCACTCGTAAAACTCAGAGTCCAGAGGGAAAAGTGACATTTGCACAGATAATTCAGATGGCACAAAATTGCCATAAGAAAGATGTGCGCAGGACACTTTGTCTGGGGTAGGGTGGGGCCCAGGCGAGGCCACCCAAAGCCTGTTTAGCAGGAACAAAACAGCAAAAGGCCCTCTAGTGAAGGGACAGCACAGAATGTGTGCTAAAGAGTAAATAAGAGGTCTCCATTGAAAGACGGAAAAGAAGAAAGTCTCAAGGAGGAGTGCAAAATCATGAGAAAGATAAAGAATGAGAGTTAACTAAATGCAAACAAAGACAGAAATTCAAATAAAAATCAGTCAAACTTTTAGAACGTAAGAGGTAGGAAAGCTGGGGGTCATATTAGGGAGATATATTCTCTAAAAGTGTATTTTTGAGGTGATTTTACACAACCAAACTATAGAAAATGGATAGATTGTATAGATATTCATGAGCTTCTTAAAGGAAAGAATATGGTGTACCCACAGGGCATGGCGGTGTGCACCTGTAATCTCAGCGTTTAGGAGATTGAGGTAGGAGGATCTCCACAAGTTCAAGGCTAGCCTGGGCTATATAGTGAACCCAAGGCCATCATGAACCACATTGTGAGACCCTGTCTCAAAAAAAGCAAGCAAAATAAATACACAAGAATACAGTACATTATATGGTCCTTGAATTTACTTAGAACCAAGAAAGTACTCATGGTGTTTGCTATGTGAAAAATATATGTACCCACATGTACATAAATGTGCACGCATGAACACAAAACCAAGTGCCAAAGCAGTCTCATCCTAGTTCATATTCATAAGTGATCTCAAAAATTAGAAGTTATTTTTCCTTTTTGTTTTTTTACTTCTAGTGCAGCCTTCCTCCTCGTCTCTCCCAGAGATAAGGACAAGCTGATGGGGGAGGAATGAAGGACACAGAGGGAAGACGAAATGACTCTTCTTTTGACCCTAAACTAAGCTTCTGAAATCACCTGCCTGAAAGGGAGATCTGGACACCATCTATTTTTCTAGTTTCATTCAACTTATCAGTAAGAAAGCAAAACATGCACCAAAAAATGCCCTAGGCTTCAACAAGAAATATCATGTAAAAACTGATTATGTGATCTATGCATGTACAAATCCATGCTGCATACCTGTATAAAATATATAATAAGCCAGGCATGATGGGGCATGCTTCTTGGAAGGCTGAGGGAGGAGGATCTCAAGTTCAAGGCCAGCCTGAGCAACTCAGCATGACCATGTCACAAAATAAAAAATTAAAGAGTGGGAATATAGCTCAGGGATACAGTGCTTGCCTAGCATGCACAAAACTTGTGTTCAATCTCCAATACTGCCAAAGAAAGATATATAGGATAGAATTTAACCTTCCCCTTACCACTGAGTCAGTGAGATGATTGATCAAGAGGCACTAGAATGAAATGACTAAGTGTGCAAGCTCTGGAGTTAGACTGGCTGGCCTTGTTCTGGCTCCTCAACCTACCCCTGTAGAAGCCCTCGTCCTACGATGGGAAGCAACTTAGCCTCCAAGCCCCAGTGACCTCATCTACAAAATAAAAAATACTGGAAGGTTAAATGATGTAACTCATGCACAGTCCCTGCACGCTGGCTGGCATCTCGTGAGAACTCAATACAAACCTCAGAACTAGTATGCCTATGTAAGAAATGACTTCAGAATAGAAAAGGATATGTTTTGAAAGTGTTAAAGTGAGTAGATGGGACTGGTGAGACTTTCTGATGCCAGCTATAAATTCACTGGCATAATAAACTTCTGTAAAGGACCATCACTGCTTAAAACGGAGAACCATTTCTCATATTATTCTACATATATTCCTGTCACTTTGACTTGCCTCCTGCACACAACTGAAACTTTTAAAACTACCCCTGCACCTACCCATTTCTGGAGCCTGAAAAAAATAAGTAAGCTGGGTATAAAATGTGGGATTCCCACTTACAGCCTAGTAGCATCCCAGGCCTGAGTAAAAGGAGTGTGGTCCATAGGAACCGGAGCAACACTCATTAATCCCCAAAATGCCGCAAAGTAGCAATTATTTTTCAAAACTTTCATCTTTTCCCCTGGATTATCTATCCCCTAACTCCCATCCTTCTCTTTCCTCTCATCTATATCTCACTCCTTTGGAATAGTTTTAAGAGAACTGTCACCTAGATTCTGAATTGCTCGTATTAATGCATACACAACTTAACAAAGGACATACCCAACACCCAAATGTAAAAGCAGTCACACCAGAGCTTGTATTATTTGAAAGTAGGGTATAAATGGTAGAAATTTTAGATTAAAAAAAGCCTACTAATTAGACTCAAAAAATATTTTAAATCATCAGAAACTTTTATCTGAAAGCTTTGTGTTTTGCACATGCAAAATGTGGTTCTTTCAATGAAGAAAAGCGCAAGATTAAAATAATATAAAGAAACTCACATTTCCATATCTTCCCTTTTTTTCTGTCCTGGAAAAAAGAAAATTATTCTTTCATTGTGTAAATCCACCCTCTTAGATACATGATTAAAAGGGTAGGGAGTGCAGGTCTTCTGAAACAAGAAAATGTTTTTTAAAAAATCCTAAAACCTAGAAGAATTATCTTTGAAATTGTGATTAAGTTTAAAAATAAAATCATCAATGACTTTTGCTCTACAATTGAAACCAGAGGTCTACTTTCCCTGTCTTTACTTTGCCTTCAAATAAAATCTTGAAGATCTAAGAGTCTCTTTTCTGGCTTAGGTTTATTAAGCCCTGATATGATTCCTCCAGGGCTGAAGATCCTCATGCTAAACTGTTCACCAAGGGTTACGGATTGAAGTGGCTCTCAGGGGAATTTCTTTCTGCCCAGTTAGTTTCGTTACTGCTGCCTCTGAAGTCAGAGATTATTGAGATAAAACTGATTAGAAAAGTCAGTCCTCTCTAACTTCCAGCACCAAGTAGGTCAGAAAAGCAGAAATCAGAGGGCTTGGAGCTCTTTCTGCTTTTTTGTTATTAAAAGACTTACTTTAGTAAATGAAAGGCTTTTTACTCATTTTCAAACACAATGCCTGGAAGCATCTCTTCTTTCTTTCCCCACACAACCCTCAGCACAAAGTCAAATCAAATTCTGGGTTACACTGCGCTTACCTCATTTCCTGATTCAACTTCAAAGTGACTTCGTACAAATGCTACACGGTGTGTGACGGCAACCACACAGCCAAACACGAGAATTAACCAAAAGTGGAGACACATCTCTAACAAGGACAAGGAAAAAGATCTTGCTTTTTCTTGAACTTCAAATTTTATGAGGCCTGTAAATTTAGAAAACCAGTTCAGTCTTGGATTTCTATTCTAGGCCAATGATGCAGCACTTTATGTGATTAGTCCAACAAATTTTTTCTCAGTACTAGGGACTGAACTGAGGGCCTTCACAGTGAGCTACATCTCCATTGCTTCTTTGATTATTTTTTTTTTTTCAATTTTGAGACAAAGCTTTGCTAAATTGCTAAATCGCCCGGGCTGGGCTTGAACTTGCCATGCCCCTGCCTCAGCACCTTGGAGGGCTGGGATTACAGGTGTGCTCCATTATGTCTGGCCAAAATTCTTATTACTATTTCCCTTTTTTTCTAATACTAGGAAATACCACTATTTATATAAGCAGCACCTACATATGAGTGGAGCATGATCTAAAGATTGTACGTTCATGATTAAAGCTCAGAACACATCTCCCCTGGAAGCAGCAGCTGCTGACTTCTGAGACCACTGCAAACACACAAATGGTACATCCATTTTGCAAGAATCCTATCTCTAACCCCATAAGAAGTTAACATGCAGCTTTTAAACACCTTACGGACCGAAGTCACCTTCTAAGACAGCCCGTTTCTTTTGTTTAAGCCTTTTTTCCTACATGAGCTGAAATCCACTCACACTGAGCCACAATCTGCTCCACCTTCCACCTGGCAGCTCCTGGCGTCGTGGCCAGGGAGCCATTCTGCTCCTTTGTCCTCATCTCTCCGCGATAAACATGTACAGTTCCGTGCATCCTTCCTCCTAATGTGGCTCCCGACCGCCACCCCCGACCCCTGAATACACTCCATTTCATCTTAGCACCATTTGTGCAGTATGATACGCACAGCCGGAGGGGCCCAGACACGTGCCCAGCCCAGCGTGCCGTTGATCATCCGTGACCTGCACAGTGCGCTCTGACGTTGTTTTGCTGAACGCTAAGCCACTGGAAGACACAAGCAGCTGTCTTTGGAACTTATTTGGGTTAGAAAAGAGTGTCATTGTTCATGGTGTGTGGCAGTGTGCCTAATGAGGGAGACTATTTAAAAAAAAAAAAAAAAAACAGGAAAGGTGACAACTAAAATTATCACCCACTTCTACTTCTAGAAATGTAACCACTAAAGGACTTCCGAGTAAATATTTTTGGAAGCATTATTTGGATAGCATTAGCTACAACACAGTAAGGCAAATAGTTGCCTGTTACCCTGGGGAAAATTAGACTATTTTTTTTTCTGTAGGTTGGTCAAATCTGTTTCTCCCAACCTCCCTCAGAATTCCAAGCTCAGACAGAGGGTGGGAAATGGACAATTTGCATAAAGCTGGCATGGGGAGATCCAAAGGGAAAGAACAAAAGTAAAAAAGACCGAGATCACAAAAAACCTGATGGTAGAAAAAAAAAGGACCCAAGTTCCTGAAATAAAATAGCCACACGAGAGTAAAAAGCAATAGTGCAAATGGAGTGATTCCTCCTTAGAGTAAAAAAAGAATAAAGAAGAATAAAACTTTGTATTTGTTGGGACCCAGTGCCCACACTCCAGTACCACAACCGAAGAACTATTCCCACAGGGAAGCTCAGTGGGTCAATCTAAGGAACTGTCATTTTGGAAGCTCCATTTTATTTGTCATGGAAGCCTTTTGGCTGAACATAATACTGACAAGTAGATCATGACCACTGCAAGAACTAAGAGCATCAGTCTTGGAAGCAGAAGAGTCAGCCGTAGCAGTGTCACTTGGAGCATGACCTGCAGGAACAGTTCCTCCTAGGAGGGATTTCTCAAGCCTCCACCAGCATAGCGTTCAAGCTCCAAGTGAGGTCACACAGATCTAGGTTTGTGGTCCAGTTCTCCCGTTTAAACTGTGAGAACATAAACTGTTTTTAGCTGTCTTGTTTTATCTACATGATAAAATAATATCCATTTCATAAGATGGCTACAAAAGTTTGAACAAAATCATGGGTTCAGAGAGTAAGATATTATTTGGAATCTACTTTTAAAAATATGTTCATTCTGATATATCTTTTATTTTATTATGAAATATAGCACACTTATAGGAAAGTATATGAATTATAAATGCACAACTAAATGAATTATTTTAGGGCTGAGGTTATAGCTCAGCAAGTGCAAAGTCCTGAGATCAATTCCTGGTACCAAAAAAAAAAAAAGTAATCATCACCATTAAAGTCTCTTTATGCTTAGAATTTTTCTTAGACTTAATCTTTTTTTAATCACTTACAGTTCTTTCTTAAAATTTTGAGGCTTGCCTCTGATTTTCTCAAATATATTGTGCTCAGTTATTTTAAAGTTTTTGATAATTCTGTGTAGACTCAGTAATATCAGTTTCTCTTTCAATGTTCCAGGTCAATTTTTCTGATGTGATGGAAGTGGCATTTTTATAAATAATTAAAAAGATATGATCTTCCTCCAGAAATAGTTTTGTTGCTTGAGCCAGAAACGTTGAAGTAGCAGGAATCACCTTCTACTTGTAGAGATGGAGCTTTTCTGGGCCCCCATTCTTGACAGATCCTCATCTCTTAGCTTTTGTCCATTCAGCCCCACAAAGCTGTCAAAAGTAATACTCAGCATTTTGATCAATAATCAGGAAGTGCGAACAGCCTGAGCGTTGGCCTCACCTCTTGGAATATTTGCCTTTGTTCAGCTCTTGGCTCTCTATTTCTTTGGGGCTCTTTTTGTATTTTTGGCTCTTTTATTTCTCCACCCTCAGTTACATGCATTTCTCAGAACTTTTCCCACTGAGTGAAGTGTGGCTGCGCTCGCATTTTTAAATGCTGTCCAGTTCTTCTTGTTATCTTTGTTCAGAATGCCAGCTCAAATTATCTATGCCTAAAATGAAATCTCTACTCTTATTAGTATTTACTTAATTCCCTACAATAAATTGACTTTGCTACTGAACAGAATCACTTCTTATTTTCTCCTCTTGAATATTCATGACTTCCAGCCTTATATTACAATAATTTAAAAAATATTTTTCTCTCTTCCTTTATTGGACTTTTAAGCTCTTCTACGATACAATTCATAACCTTGTCTGATTCACGCACAAATTATCTTGAATCCCGGTATCTTATTCAAATTAGCCTGCGGAACTATTGAGGGAATGAATAAATCTAAATGTTTCTTGTTTGCACAAACTGGGCACTTCTGCAAGAGACTTCTAAATTATCCTACATTATGTAGTGGGCTGCCTCAGCAGAAATAAGTAGAATGTAGTCTCAAATATCAATTGCAATTTCCATCAACAAGTTTCTCTGGAGCTCATATAATAAGCAACTGCATACCTACAGAAATAATTATCGGTGTTAGTATTTATACTAATACAGGAAATGAAAGCTGGGACACCCCGGGTTGCAGTTTCAGTATTGATCTGCATATTTCATTCAGTATCAGCACAAGTGATTTAAACGGTGGAGCCATTGCTCTCATTAAATTCATAAACTCCCTCCGGAATTCATGGCAGCCATCTGGCCAAATATTGGCTTCTTACATTTAAAACTCAATTGCATTGAAGTCACTGAATCCCTCAATCAATTACAAAGGATGTGAGCTCTTAGGCTTTGCATTGATTGGCCACCATTTTCCTAATGGAGTCATAGCCTCTGTAATCACCTATTTGACAGGAGAGGGTCTGCTTTCTGAAGGCTATATATCCAGCTCTTCATTTCCCTAAAATGTTAGCTGGCAGCCCTCATAAGAGCATCAGCTATGGAATGTGATTAGAGTTCGTGTAAGTGTAACAGAACCCTGCTCTCGTCTCAGTTCTACTTACGGCATATGGCTGCCCCATGTCATTCACTAACACGGACTGCATTTGTAAAGTAACTTCAGTGTAGATTTTTATTTCATAATTCACCAAGAGCCACAATTTGTGTACTTGCATACCTTCATATTTTATAGACGTGCTCAAAAACTATGGGTCCATCAAAGAAGCTAAAATACTCTTTTTCCAAATACATTTTGGCCTTCACAACGCACAGCTTTTTAATGGGCACAGGGAAAAGTAATTAGAAACCTCTTAATTTATGGGAGGTGATAGAAAGAAAACTGCTCTTGGATTCAGACATACAGTTCAGGCTCTAATGTCAGTGAAATCACTGACTACCATCACAGCATAGGTTAAAATTTTAAATCTTTCACAGGCTGCCTCTTTGTTCATCACACTGAGATATTACTATCACTTTGTTTTAATGTGCATAATATTGTTTAAAAATAAAGGTTTATTACAATGCTGTGTTAGGCTGAAATAACAACAATAAAGCACACAGCAAGGTACCTGGAAAATATTAGGCGTTTGTATTAATCAAGCTTTGCTTAAGGAAACAGCTGGAATTACCTTAAAGTCTCAGTGGTTTACTATACTGAACATTTTTTTTTGTCAGGAATCTTCAGGTTGCCTGTGGCCCTACTGGATGGAGGTGAGCTTCGTTAGCCAGTTAAGCTTTACTGGGCTCCAATATGCCAGTTTGGCTTCAGCCCCGCCCCGCGCCCCCAAGCTTTTATCCAGGACTCTACGTATGGATTCAAGAATAATTCTCTTGCATGTACTCTTTTCATTGCGGATAGCAGAAGGACAAGTAGACTAGAAGAAATTCCGCAGGGCCCTCACGTACTTCACTTCTGACCATTTTCCTTGGTTATTGCAAGCCATCTGGGCAACACCAAAGTCAGCGTGACAGGGAAGTATAGTCCACCTGGTGAGGCAGTAGGGAGGGAGAGATTCATGCCCAGGACAGGACAAAAGGAAAAACTTCAGACAAATACAACCTGCCTCAGGATTCATTCAATGAAAGCCACATAACTCACTAATGTGTGGTGCTGTGATGATTCTATATCCTGGGTAGTAGTTAGGATCTCATAGCATAGCACAGAAAAACTTCCTAGTTACCTCCAAGAGACCAAGTCATCTCCTAAGGAAGATTTTGTGCTATGATTTTAGCGTCTCATTTTGAGTGCTGTGGTTATTCATTCAGCAGGCATGAATAACTATGGAAAGCAATGCTATGGGTATATTATTCAATACTTTCACAGGTGCTCTTTAAAAAACAATATATACTACATTACTTTAATTGTGCATTCAATAAAATGTAGGCAAATATTTAGAAAGCAATGCATTCCTTACTTTATATCTCTTGGTACTGATAAACCACAGTTATGTTCGGCCAGGCAAAATTATATATATATATATGGGATAACTGTA
>NW_004955472.1:8288461-8319976 GCF_000276665.1 Chinchilla lanigera | reverse complement strand
TTTGAAAAAAACAAAATAAACAAAGTTTATGATAGACAGGCAAGCAGACAGACAGACAGACAGACAATAACATGTAGGTCAGTATGCTGTATTTCAGAAAAGGGAAACTAAAAATTACAGAATATCTAGTCTAGTCAATATGGAGTTACTGGAATCCAATTAAAATCTCATCAGTATCTTTTCTGGGGATCTTAGCCAAATAATACTAAAATTTATTTTGAAAGTATCAAGTCAGAGGACATAAAATAGCATCAACAATGTACAAGGAAAAAGGGAAAGAGTAACCTCAGCAGCTAGTTGGATAAGTTACATGAAAACGACAATTAAAATTTCATGTCACCACTGCCTAAATGGATATATCATTCAGTAGATTTTGTAACAGCTACACTCTTACAAACAAGTATAAAAAGATATTTAAAATATGGACACAAGACTATTGTTTAAAAATTTCAAAAAGAGCAAGTTGTATCCACATCTTTCTCTGAAAAACATGATAATTTCCATATGGAATGAAATGTTAAGGATTAAAAAACCAAACTATGGTAAAATTAACAGGGAACAATATGCTACAGCAATATAGCAGGTCTGAGGAGAGGAAACAGCAAGAACAAAAGGCATAATGAGACAAGTAAAGCATGGGTGGATGACAGATAGGTAGATAGAGAGATAGACTGACAACATTAATGACAGAAATAAAATATATTTGTGAGAATGGGCTATAGTTATGTAAGTTACTACGTTGCAATGTATTAAAACAGTATGCTAATATTTTGCAAAAATTGATGATGAAGGCTAAGTGAAATTATTGAAAATGTTTATGATATAATTAAATGAAAGTACAAAAAATATGTACAGTTCTTTTTTGGCTTTGTTTGGTGCTTTGAGACTGGGTCTCACTATGTACTGCAGGCTGGCTTTGAGCTCACTATGGAGCCCAGGCTGGTCTCGAATGCACAGTGATCTGCCTGCCTCAGCCTCCTAAGTGCTGGAATTACAGGCGTGCACGACCACACCTGTACGTCATGTTCAAAAACTACTAAATATGTAGTTTTTGAAAATCATACATAGATACTGTTAAGTTCTAGAGGCAATACCCTACTTTTATTGATTGATAATATGTATGGATTTGCCTGCATGAAGTCAGGCAAACACTCTGGTCTTTTGGAGGCCTAATTTTTGATTAATAAGGTAGGGGAACTTCATATTCATTTGAAGATTTCATGAGATAGCAAAATTAAGTTGTTTGGGCCAACAGTCATTGCTGAATACATCTATTATAATTAGAGAAGATAATATCACCTATTTTGAAATTCCTTACAACTGTAATATTATTGCTTTTACAATACCCCCAAAATTGTGGGAAGCACAATAATTAAATACCATCTGAGAAAGTCAGCGTTCCATGATCACAAATTCCTCAACCTGTACCTCGTCTCCTTTCTATTTCGAAGCATTCAAACTTCCCAGGAACATGAATAAATAAAAGCAGTCGTAGGACTGGCAATGTTCCCAAGGTTGGCGCAAGATACCAAACTCTTCCGTCTGTGTGAGTCAGCCCTCGACCCCACGGAGACAGGCCTGAAGGCTGGCACCAAGTGTGCCCTCCCAGGCATTCACTGGGCTTTAGTCTAGGAGGGCTCCCTCCTGTGCCCTGCACCCACCTCACCCACCCTGTGCTACAGCACGATGCCTGTTAAAGCAGACTCGCTTTGGTGTTCCGGTAACAAAAGAGTCTGACCATTGGTTTAGTTCTTAGCTGTTTGCTTAGAAGGAAACAAAGAAGGCATGTGTCAACTACAGCATCAAGCAGCAGTGATCATGACAGAAAGAAATGACCTCTGGTGGACAGGTTGTAGCCTACCCAGGAGAGTGATAAACCTCTGATGTGAGGCCAAACCCCGGGCTTCCCTGAACACTGGTGGTGGGTCTGCTCTCTGTGAGGACCCTGTAAGTTTTATCTCTGGAGCGGTCACCATGGATATGGCTCCTGCTAGGTATGAGCTTTTCAAGCACGGCAGCCCCTGCCCCTGTCCAATGAGGATTTCATCTCTTCTCTTCGTGAATAACTGGCCATTTCCCTGCGGTGGTCATACAGACAGCTGCATCCACACAGCAAGGACTCCAGCCGTGAGGGGTGATTGCAGCCATTCTGCTGACCCTCTCAGGGTTCTGTCCTGTCTCTGCTGAGGAGACTGAGGCCAAGTGTAGCCCAGGGGATTCAGCTGGGTCTAAATATCTGTTAAATCTAAAATCATCCCCTAGTGGTTGCCGCACTAAGAAAAGGAAGAGTTATATCTATCCTTGGAGTGCAGATAGACAAAATCTTTTCTATATGTTCTTTAAAGTGCTGAGTATAACTTTATTGATAACTACTACATATTTTAAAGCATATAGGAAACAGCAAACAAAAGTTAAGTAGAGAGGGGCACAGCATTAATATTAGAAAAATCCATAGGGAAAAATGCTGTGGAGAGAGTCACCAGGAAGAAGTGGACATTTATGACCAGCTCTGCAGAAGTTCAGTCTATCTTACTTCTGAATCCCTGTGAAAATCACACAAACTATATAGCATGGCCCATCCCACTGCTAAAGCTCTCCAGAAAAGCTTTATCACAGTACAAATAGCTGTTCATGGGTGGTTTTCTCACAACAGCGTTAGCAGCCTATGCTGTTACTTTATCCAGCTTTATAGAAAAGGCCAGCATATGTGCACCCAATTTCTCTCCAGAGAAAGCAAGACAGACTCAGCCAGTGGCTCAACTGAAAAATTAGTATGTGGTACCCTTTAGCACATGAATAATTAATATATCATAATCATGACAATAATTTTTATTCTTGTTATACGGTTCTCTCAGTCGTCCAACTAACCTTAGAGGAGGGAGCATTTGACCTGGGCCTATAAAAAGCAAAGTTTTAATAGGTTAATTTGCAAAAAAGCTGAGACTTCCATGACAAGTTTATAAAAACAGAAGTGGCCTAAAGTGACTAGTATATAGTGTAACAAGTGAGGCTAGAAAAGTCAGTAGAGCAAAAGAATTTAGATAAGCAATAGAGAATTATCAAAAGATTTCCAGGGAAAAAGTGATATGATTAGAACAAGACTTTACTACCTGTTCTTGAAATGATGTGGAAAGGATGAGGGGAAAGAGGGCAAGTGAATAAGGCAATCTGTTCTCCAGGAGCTGTCAGAGCTCTCATAGGACTTAGGCTGAGCATGTTGTGCATTTGAAATATTTTGCCAAGACGATCAATCAAGTATCCCCAGTCATTCCCATGAATCTAATAAGGACAAAAGATTTGTAATCAAATGGCCTGAGTTTGAAACTTATTTGTACCACTTAAAAGCTCTATAACCTCAAGCAAATAATCTAAGTTTCCTGAATCTTCATGAGGACCTCGATGTGCTGGGGGCAGTGTGAACCGTTACCTCACTGGGGTGTGAGAACATGGTGAGGTGATAGTTGAAAATGCCACAGGAAGTATCTAGCACTGAGTAAGTGTTTGACAAATATTAGCTATCCTTGAGTGACAGGTGGACATCAACTAAATTTAATTTTATCATTATTTGGCCCAGCTTTATAGCACATTGCTGCCCCTTTGCTTCTTTGCCACATTCTTTGTCACTTGTGTCTCTCTGCATATGACACAGCATGCCCCAAGTTAGACACAATTCGCCAACAATAACAACTTGGGTACAATTTTTCCAACTTGATAGAACTTCCACGTCCCCATACCATATCCCTCCATCTGCATGCAAAAAGAAACTCCACAAAGTTATTTAATAAAATGCTTTGTGATTAAAATTACAAAAAATTTCATAGTATTTAACCATCAGAAAATAAAATTAATTTATGTGATGTAACTTATTCTAACAAACTCTGGGTAGTACCTAGAGCTCAACATTTTTCAAGTCTTCCTAGATCTCTTAATATTCTCTTTGAGAAGTTTACTACAGAACAGTTAAAATTCAACATGCTGCATTTCTTCTATATTTTACCTTCCTCAGAACAGAACTACATTAATATTCTATACAATGCCTTTACTCGGAAATCTGTAGTAATTGTTTCTATACTAAATATAGGAGCAACTGTGTGAACTTTAAATGGATTAGATTCAGCTCATCATAAAAATAGATGTGCTAAGGGGCTTACTTCCATTATTCCATTCCATAATTGGCTTGGGCTCTTTCTCTGAAATCAGAGATTTACCTGTATGGTATTGACTGCTGGTCAAGACATGAAATGAAATGTTGTTTTTAGCGGTGCTGCTTGTTGGCTGTTTGCACTGGTCTATCAGCAAGACTGACGCTTTGCACCCGGTCTCAGCGAGGCCCCCAAAGGCCCCTGACATTGGGTACAGTCGAACAGAAGTAAGAAGTTTATGTGCCTCATTTGAGACTCCATCTGTGGCTTGCTGGTTCTGAGGTGCTCTGCACGTATATAGAGTGTTCCTAATTGAAAGAGAATAAGCACCCAGTGTGACTCTGGAAAAGAGAGCAGAAGGTAGTAATGGCTTCTTACAGCCTTCACAGCTAGGCAGCCTCTGGCTGCAATGAACAAATCTTATTAGTTACTGTGGTTCCCATACTGTGTACTGTGCCCTTTTCTGACCATACACTATGGATTCAGAGTATTGTCATTTGGGGTATTAAGCCTCCTGAAACCTGAAACCTAATGAGTCTAGTCTAATGGATAAGAAGAAAATATATTACCCCATCATTTTTTAGTTACAAATTTCATATGCTCAATAGATTCCTATGCAATCTCATTTGTATTATTTCTCTGTGGTTATAACATATATCTATTGGAATCAAGCATAACACAAGATAAAGTGTAAGATAAATAAGATGATACTGACTTAGGCCTCATCTACTCTGCAGCCCCTTGCTATGGTGAATTTTGAAACAAGTGATCCTGTTCATATGTAAGTTGTTAACCTAGAATTATCTGAGTTTACAGTCAAAGGGAAAATCCTGGAAGGGAATGTGGTTCATTCCAAAAGATATGAAATGATAAAAGACATTCTCCAATGTACGTGTGTGGTGCACACAGAATTAGGCTGCAGTTCTGGAGCTGTTACCCATGTTCTTCCTGTGGTCCCAGGTCAAATTACTGTACACAGTTCTGAAAACACGCGAAGCCATATAGGGGAGAAAGATTTGCACATTTTGCTCAATGGTAAGGTAAATGTTCATTTAACAATTCCAATTCTAGTGTAGGAATTTATGGGTATTACCTTATTTTCTTCGGGTTGCTCATTATTTAGGTTACCTTACTTTGTCTCATATTTCCTATGTTTTTCCCTGCTAGAGTAGATGGCAAAGAATGTTTTTATCACGATCACCAACATATCCTTACCTTGTACAGAGTAGGTGGTTTTAATAATATTTAAATCATTTACTTAGTGCTAACTATGTTGTTATATTTCACATATGTTAATTCATTAACTACATACCACACTGACATGAAGAATCTCCAGTCTCAAACTCCACCTTATAGATCAGAAAAGCAAGGTGCAGAGGAGTCAAGGAAATTATTCAAGGTCACACCCCTAATAAACGGAGTGGCCATCTGAGCTCAGGACCTCTGGTTCCAGAAGTGTGATTTTTTGGACATTGTCAAAAAAGAGAGGAGCTAGGTATTTATATCATCTTACAAACATAACTAATTAATCATTGACTTCTACACTTCATTTAATATTGTACTTTCTCCTTTTATTTAAGCTTTTTCCCTAAATTATTAAAAATTCAATTGTCAACGTTTAAATTCTACTAATACAAGCAAATGCCATTCCAAAGGAAACTAGATCAAAAATCCCCACATCTTCATAGGCTCTGCAGCAATAGCAATGTCACGTCTGAGAGGAGTTTACCATCACACAAAGAGAAGCAGGTGGTGTGGTGCACGAGCTGTCATGTTTGTGGAGCTTTAATGAGGATGTAAGAGTTATCTGGGAAAGACAATAAAAAATTTGATGCTTGTTTCCTTCTATCTCCACATTATCTGAGAAAACAGAAAAGAGACACATTACATGATGGAAAAAGACAATGAACTGTTTCTTCTAAGTTCTAAAAAGAATTTTTCCATAACTTCAAAACCCCTGTTGGTAGAGGAAAGCAGAGATGGGAACAGGGATCATAACACGTGAAAGGCAAATGCTAGAGAGAAAACCAGGAAGCCCCAAGGTTTGGATTTGTTTCTCACTCAACCAAACAGGCCTATCTTGAGCAGATAGATGGGCAAATCTCTGTCATTTAACTGCTTTTCCACTTCATTTTTTTAAGTTTTTCATTAGTACATTTATGATACATAATAACTACATTCATTTTGAGGAATTTATATATATATATGTAATTTCTTTTATATATACATACAGTAAGTCCCCAGCTTATGAACATTTGAGTAGTGATTTAAGATACAAATGTGTCCATTTGAGATACAAGTGGACCTCATTGGGAACATTCATAAGTGCGAACAACTCAGGGAGGTAGCTCACGTGTCTGCTGGACCTTGTCACGGCTGTGCTGCTGTGAGCTCACTGGACAGTGCGACAGCGCACGGCACTTCAGTGCCCAGCCGGAGCCCGGGGTGTGCAAAGCAGGAGGGAAAGCAGTGATGATGTGGAGGGGATCCCGGGAAGCGCAAAAACAATGTACGTTGTATGTTTGTGTCCAAGTTCTGTAAGACTCACTTTGTCAGAGTTAGGAATGACAAACTTAGGAGCATTCTCCTGGAACAGAATTTATTGTAAGTCAGGGACTTACTGTGTATAGTACACATTTCTTGATCACATTTGGTCTCTTTGTCACCCTGCTTACCTTCCCCTCCCCCTTCCCTTCCCCGGATCACCTTCCCCAGTTTAAATTTAAAATATAACTAAAAAAAACACCATCAATCATCCTACAAAGTCCGTTATCCAAAAACAATCATTGATTTTCTGTTTCTCAAATTCTAACACGAAATGGCAAATTTACATAGAATTGAGGAAAAGTCTTAATACATCTGGAATACAAATAAGAGTTTTTTGGAACAGAGGAAAACAAGTTTCCACCCACTTTTTGGTGGCTCTTTTCTAATCTTTTCCTGATGTGTGATGAGAATGAAAGAATTTGTTGCTGATGTCATGGTGGAGAGGCTACAAAGAAATGGCTCTAAGTTTATGTTTTGAGCTTCTTATACTGTTCTAAAATAAAATTGAAAAATAAAATGTTTTAAATTAAATTAAAATTAAAGACATAACTGAGTCTCCAAATAAGATATATAGTACATTGCACCAGAAATGAAATAGAAACTCACAGCAAAGAGCAAGGCGTAAGCCGTGGGCTATGGACCGCGGGCCTACAGAAGTAAATGTACACTTGGCTCCCATAGAAGAGTGGGAAAGGAGACAGTTTTCCTTCCAGGGAAGAGAAAGGGAATCACTGGCTAAATTGGGAGCTAAAGCAGGCTGCTCTCCTGAAGAAGAGTCTGGATGAAAGTTCAAATGCTTTCAAAACTGAAGGTTGCTAAAACATGAAAACAAAATAAAATGAGAGAAACAGAGACCTTATATGAAGAGTAAATAAAAACGCCAAGCTTTTCTGATCCAGAATCCCCATTTCCAGTCAGACCCAAATCAAAAAAGAAAAGGAGCTACCTATATGACAGTGAAGTACTAAAAATCTAGGTGGATACAAATACCCACCCGTGAGGTGAGTGAAGGCTATCAAGTTAACGATGAAGTAGAAAGACCCGCACAGAAGGCAGGCTTGGTGGTGCACACCGGGAAGTTCGGGACTGTGGGATACTGAAGCAAGGTCACAAGTTTGAACCCAGACTGAGCAACTTAGCAACTTAGTCAACCTGTCTCAAAATAAGAAATATAAAAAGTGTGAGGATGTAACTCTGTGCAAAGGCCCTGGGTCAAACCCCAGTACTGCAAAATCCTGTTACTACACTGCAACTGCTACTATTACTACTAATACTGACGGTGAATATAATAAAAAAAAGAAAGCCCACATACCACATATAAAAAGACAGCCATAAATTAACAAAAAGTTAAATTCATGCCAGTAAGTTAGAAATAATGGTGAAATTTCCAATAATTTCAGCATAAGTTATGTTTAGGGCCTTCAGAAAAGAAACAAAAGAATATATTCTGTAAGTATTATGAAAATTATGAACTGAAAAAGACATAAATAAAGAACAGACTAATTGAATGAAAACTAAACCACCAGAAATCCTATTTTTCTTTAGTTCTGTGGGTTGAACCCAGGGCCTTTACATTGAGCTACATCTCGAGGACTCCACAACCCTCATTTCTTGAGAAAGGGTCTCACAAAGTGACTAATTTGCAAGGCTGGGCTTGAACTTGCAGTCCTGCTCCCTCAGCCTTCAAAGTGCTGGGATTAGAATCCTACTATTAATGAGGTTATTTTAATAACTCAATAAGAGAAAAAAGTTCAAGATACTTATAGTGTCTTTATACATAAAGTGCTATATCATTTCAAGGTAGACTGTGAAGATGTATGCTATAACCCTTAATGTGACTTCTGTAGTAAAAAAAATAAAGAATTATAGTTAATAAGACAAAGTGATAGATAAAGTCACAAATTATACTCATTCTACAAAAGAAAGAGAAAATTGGAAATGAAGAATAAATAAGACAAAGAACAAATATCCAGGTCATGGAGTTAAATTCAACCATTTTAATATTTATCCAATGCAAATGGTCTGCACACCTCAATTTAGATAGAGATTATCAGTTTAGATAGAAATGCTAGACTAGTTGTAACAGTTAAGCTTGACTGTTATCAGCTAGGAAGCTTCTGAGAGGGTTCGTATAACACCCTTCTTAGTGTCTGATGGATATTAGAGACATTACCTTGAGTACACTATGTGGACCCTGGTCCCTCACTCTCTGACGCTATTCCTCTGCTCTGCTTCCTGCACACCATGCACTATCCGTCTTTGATATGCCATGATCTTCTACCATGGTGTTTATGCCTTAGAACCAGCCAACCACGGACTGAATTCCCTGAAATTGCAAGCCAAACTAAACTCTCCTCTTTTAAATTGTGAGTGTCAGGTATTGTAGCCCAGCAATGAGAAAGTAAATAGAAGGTACCAGTACCAGAAAAGTAGGGCTGTTGCTGAAACTATGCCTGACCGTGTGTTTAGAAGTCTCTCTAACTGGTTTGCAGAAGTAGTCTGGAGAAGCTTGGAGATGTGAGCAAGAGAAGCCCAGGAATCCTGTAAGAAGAGCATGATGGGTGATTCTGGTGGGAGCTCAGAAGACCAGAATACTGACAGGAATGCAGACAATAAAGGCCAGACAAGCAACTCTGAGAGGGCAGCAGATGAAGCTTATGGGAATTAAGCCAAAGTTGCAGTAGAGACTAGGGGAAGCTGGAGAGACCAGAAACATGAAATTCCTGCCAAACCAAGCTGCGGGCTATGAAAGAAAGGCCATGTGGATAAGCAAAGTCATAGGAGTGGGGCCCCCGCTGCCCTCTGGAGTTCACATCTCACCACCAGGTGCCCAGATGTCAAGCACGAAGGTATAGGACGTAATATCTGACCTGTCTGGTTTCAGTCCTGCTTTGGTCCAATTCTTTTCTATCCCCTATTCCTTTTTAGAATGTACACACTTACCCTGTATCATTGTACCTGGGGATTATGTAACCTGCCTTTTATTTTTAGAGAGGTTCACAGCTAAGATTTTGTCCTGACTCTCAGAACAGACTTTAATTTAGACTTTTCAAAACCTCTGGAACTGTTGAAACTGGCAAAGGGATTAGTGCATTTCCTTTTTGTACACATGAAGGCTGAATCATGTTAAGTGGATTACTAACTTATAATTATGTTTATTTGAAGAGTAAGTATAGTTTAAGGATATGAGTTTAGGCATCAAGTTGACAAAGGTTGGATATGACAGTTAAACTTGATTATGTAAACCTGACTGACCTCAGAGCTGCCCGGGGAATTGGCACAGCACATTTCTGGGTGGGTCTGGGTGGGTCACAGAGGCATGATCTTGGTGTGATGATTTTTATCCTGACATCCTCTAAAGCTACATGCACTCGTATGTGGGGCTTTGCAGAGCTGTCTGGATCTCGGGTGTGATAATGGGATTAATGTGTGGTGCTAGGATGAAGGATGTGATGCTGGCATTCAGGTTTCCCCACCCTAGGTGTGGGTGGTCCCTCCCAAAGGGCAGATAGACCAGATGGAGTATAAAGGGACAAAAAGAAGCCAGACTGCTTCTGCTGCTGGCACTGCTTGTTGCTTGCTGCCTGCCCCCACTGTGCCATGGACTGTTTCCCCTCTGCAATGCCCCTCTGCAGTGCCACTGTTTTGGAACCAGTTGACGATGGACTGAAACCTCTACAAAATGTGAGCTGAAATAAACCTCTCTTTCTTTAACGTGTGGTGTTGGGTATTTTGTCTCAGCAATGAGAAGAGTACTAAGACACTCGGATATTATATATGGCCCCTGACACCTTCCTCTCCGGCGCTGTCCCCATGCTCTGGTGCCCAGCCACCATGCACTAAGCATCTTTTGCTCCTTCATGCTTTTCCATCATCATGTTTCTCTTACAGCAAATCAGCTATGGACTGAGTGCCCTAAAAACAAAAGCCAAATTAAGCCTGTTCTTTAAATCAGAGTTTTGAGTATTGTGGCCCAGTGGTGAGAAAGCTAGTACTCTGATCTGTATGCCATCAGTAGAGCTATCAAAATAGTTTATATTACAATAAGGAAGCACTTAAAATAGATGAGGATAATAGCATATATATATATGAGAAATTCAAATTAATAACAAGGTTTTTTAAAGATTTAAAAATGGGTAAAGGATTTGAATAGATGTACCTCAAAAGAGGAAATACAAATGATCAATGGGTATTTAAAAAAATATTCAACATCACTAATCATCAAAGGAATGCAAATTAAAATTACAATGACCTATTACTTCACCCCCATTAGAATGGCTATTTTCAAGACAATTAAAGATACACAGTGTTGAGGATATGGAAAAAAGGGAGCCCTTGTACACTGTTGGTGGGACTGTAAATGGGTACAACTCTTGTAAAAAATAGTATGGAAGATCCTCAAAAAATTAAAATAGAACTACCATGAGAACATGCAATTCTATTAGACATATATCCAAAGGAAATCAGTAAATTAAAGAGATACTTGCAGTCCTATATTCCTTATAACACTGGTCACAATAGCTAAGACATGGAATTGCCATCATTGAATGAATGGGCCTAGAAAATATATACATATGTGTGTGTGTATTCAGTCTTAAAAAAGAAGAAATACTACTCAGTCTCTAAAGAGAAGGTAATGCTTCCACTTACAACAATGTGGATGAACCTAGAAGACATCATGTTAAGTGAAGTAAGGCAGAAATGAAAAAAATATATGTATATAACACATGATTGCTGTTACAGATATTCCTCGTTTAACCACTGAGATCATTCCTGTGACTAGGTCATTGAATGAATTGGTCCCTAAATGAGAACTGTATATAGTATATACATTACAATATTCAGAGCAAAAATGGTGAGGAGAAACTACACCTAGATGATTTGCTTTTATTTGTATAACTCTTACATGTGTACTGTAATGTATAACAACATGAAACTACAGTACTGTACTATACAATGCAGTCAGAAAAAATTACAGCACTGTATAAAGAAGGTATACTGTACAAAAAAGACATCCACACTCAATGAACAAGATGTATAGAACTATAACAAAAACAAGACAGGTCATAATTCTGAGTGGTGGGTCATATATCCAAGCAGATGTTAAACAAGTGGGCTGTTAAACAAGGGATACATGTACAGTATATGAGAAAGGTGAAAAAGTCTAATTCAGAGACTAGAATGATGGTCACCAAGAGAGGAATAGGAGGGGACCAGGGAACTGTGGATTAAAAGATCTACTGTGGATCATGGTAACCAAAGATAATAGCAGTGTACAATACTGGAAAATTGCTAGGAGAATAGATTTTAAGCAATATCACTACAAATAACTAAGTTTGTGAATAATTTGTATATGTTAATTAGCTTGATTTAGCTCTTTCCACAGCAAATACATATTTTAAAACATCATGTTGCATACCATAAATATATATAATTCTATTTGTCAATTAAAATAAAATTAATTAAATTGTAAAGAAGGTAAACTAGTAAATTTCAAAGAAAATAAATAATAAATATACTAAAAGTGAAAACTCACAGAGAATGAAAACATTTCTTAAATGCATATTCTGTTTTCTACCTATCAAGTGCAAACTTCTGGGAAGATTGATCAAAGAAAAAATAAAAGGTAAAAATATGTTAGAAACTAAAAGAGAACCATAAATTATATTTAAGAGATATTAACAATAATTATACTATTTCTAAAACTCAGGTCAAAAATTAAAATTATAATTTTTAATAAAAATATGTTATTTAAAATGTTTAAAACTAGATTTTTTTAAGGCAGGGTTCCACTATGTAGTTCACCCAGGTCTTAAACTAAATAGGTAGCCCAGCCTGGCCTCAAACTCAAAGCATCCTCCTGCCTCAGCCTCCTGAGTGTTGGGATTATAGTCATGCCCTACCATACATGGCTGAAATTTTAAAAAAGAGAGAAAAAGAAAAGAAAGAAAGAAAGAAAGAAAGAAAGACTAATCATAATATCCCCTAAGACAGTAGATCTAAAATAGTTTATAGAAATAGATAATTTTTTATAAAATATACTAAAATAGAAAAATAGGAATCACAATATAAATTCTAGCACAAAAGAAATCTAGTCATTTCAGTAGATGCAGAAAAATGCATGCATGAGATGCTTATATAAGACATTCATGTATTATTTTAAAATACATTCACACGCTTCTTAACAAATTTTTCTTAGACTGAAATGTGCTTACATTTACAATGTCACAATGAATGAGAGCTAAGGTAACAACATATTAAATCATAGAAATGTGTGACTTATCCAATAGACAAGGGGGTAACACAAGGGGGTAAGGCAAGGGTACCTGTGTTCCACCACCAGAATTCAACATCACAGCAGAGTTCTTAAACAATAAAATAAAACCAAAAAATTTAAAATAAGGGATATTGAAGGGGTGAAAAAGACATTGTCATTATTTGCAAACAATAAAATTCAGATAATAAAGTTATCTGCATAGGAAATCCAAGAAAATGCATGGTAAAAATTAGAAATAGCTCTACAAACAATAAAAATTTGTCAGAAGTGTTAACTATTCCCAATGAGCAATTACACAAAAGAATAGGAAAAACTGATCATTTTCAATGGAATTAAAAATTGTATGCCACCCAAGATGAAGTCTGACAAAGATGTGCAAGAAATTTTCAGTTAAACTTCATCAAACAAATATTTGTCTCTGCTTTCTCTCATAATTGTGGTAAAAGAACAAAAACGACATCATTTTAAAAGCATGAGCTCTGTAAGAAAGTGGTAGAGAGGAAAACGGCCAAGAAATGGAATGGAGATTTTAGAAGATGGGAAAGAAGAGGGAGAGCTTACTTATCTATGTTGCACGTTGAGAGGATAAAATAAAATTTAGAACAGAATTTGAAATATACGCACTGACAAGTTTAAATGTAACTGACAGGAGATTAATTATGAAAAGAATAAATTGAAGTATATAACTATGTAAACACTTAAAATTAAAACACTATTGTGTATTATTTGTGACTACACATGCATATTCATTAAAAGGGGAATCATATGAGCTAGATATTCATAAAATTCCTGACAGTGATTGGATGAAAGGAAAGCAGAAAGGAAGACTAAAATGTAGTATGATTAATAGAGGGAACATAGGAGATTCTGGTCTGTCTGAAGTGATTTATGTCTTTAAAAATAATATGAAACAAATTTTTTCCTATAATTTATTCATCTTAAACTCTGAATAGTTCTTTATTTTTATCTCAATCTAAAACAAATATTGAAAGGAAGTTTGCCTACTGAGCTCTCTAATGGCCGCATGAGCCATGTCTTCAGGAGAAAATTTGAGGGACACATGGTCCGCCATTTTGTAAGTAAGGAATTTATATCGGCCTTTCCTACTTCAGAGTCCTCTGAGCTAAAATCCTTTAGTGAGAAGTGCAGTAAACATCACTACTGGTTATTAATGGATAGACATCCTGGAGGGCAGGCCCTCCCATTAAGAACGTTTTCCTTTGCTACCATCAGACCAAAACACTGACAATAATAATAAACACGTCTACCCAACTTGCCAAGCCTTTACAGAATTTCCTTATTCCGAGTGTATAGTGTGCCAGACAGTGCTAGGTGCCTCACATCCATGATCAAGCAGAGCCCTTTCAGAGCCCTCTAGCATAAGGCGACAGAAGAGGTGCAAGCTTTAGCATGGGTAAGCTTCCTCTGAAACTTCGCTCCATCTCTTACACTCCTTGTGACCTTAGAGCTACAGAATTTCTCTGAGACAGTTTCCTCATATGTAAAAATGAAAAAAAAAAAAAAAGATTTACTTACATTACAGACAATTGTTGAGGGCAGATGATCATGTCTAACAGGGCACCTGAAGAGAAACTTCAGCAAATATCACCTCCCCATGATACAGACAAAGGAACCAAAGTTCTAAGATGCCTGTAGATATAAGCCTGCTCCACTAACTTGGGAAAATCAAAGAATCAGGGGAGACATGGCAGCCAGGTGTGTGGGCCCTCGAGCCAGCCTGCCCAGGAGTAAAGGCCAGCTCTGCCACTTTGCAGCTGTACACCTTTGTATAAGTTAATCTTTCTGTGCCTTAGTTTTCTTACATACAAAAAAAGTAAGGAAAACTACCTGTACAGGACTATCATTTAAAAAAAAAAAAAAAAAAGCACTTGGAACAAACCTGGCACACAGAAAGCACTATATAATTTCATAAGTCACAGAATGTGTAGAAGTTCGTACTCCATAGAAACAAATGTGGAGCTACTCCACAGACAGTGCTACAGCTGCCCCACAAGCAGGGGTTATGGTATGTAGACATTCTGCTTTGGGCATGGTTTGCTCTACTATTGTTAAATTTTGGAGGTATAAAAGAAAAAAAGTGAAGTGTGTCAATCAGATTCCTTAATTCCTGCGTCCTTATAGACAGCATTCTTTTTTATTCCCCTTAAGTTTTAACTAAGCAAAGCAGCAAGTTTATGGGCGTTAAATATTAGGGTTTTGTGACAATAACGGGCTCCCATATTTATACCTAAATATGCAGAAGTCCCTGCATCTATAACACCATCCTTTCCTTCTCACCAGCAGCAATGAGGACTTGCTGGCACTGACTTCCCATTATCCTCCTCCTGAAGGGCATGCATAACTCACTTAATTGTTTCACAGTACAGTACACTGCTATTTAGAACCAGTCTGTTTCTTTCCATTGTAATAGCACAGAAATAAATAAGTGATTTCATACATTAGGAAACAGAAGCATGCCAGAGCCTAATTTGTACTTATGTGATTAATAAACCAGAGCATTTAGATGAAATACACCACACAACACAAACACCATTCCATTAGAGCAGTCATTTGAGGGTGAGATATCACCCACAGTTGTCTCACTTCCAGGCTAGTGAGACAGGTCAGTATGGAAACTCAAACTTCTTTAGGGTAAAAGTGCTCCTTTAGTTTGAAAGCTGAAGGGTAAGAAATGGAGACCCGACTGTCCTGCTTTTGTAAGTGGTATTGGGTTTTTGTGGGCTATGAGCAGCTTGCATGACTCTCAGCAAATACATTTTCAGTGTCTTGTTTATTAATGGACAGAAAAGCTAGCCTGAAAATGAAATTGATTTTATTCACTTAGGATTTTATACTCCATTGCACAATCACAACCCAGCAAATTCTTCATTAAGAGAAATAATTAGTTTAATGAAGATTAAATATAATTTTAAATTCACATTTATCTTTATCTACCTAGTGCAGGTCAGAATTAACCAAAAATTGTTGGGGCAGAGGAAAGAAATAGATGCCTCGCTCCCAAGAGCCCCCATCCTTTTAAGCAGAAAAGAGCCAACATGGCGCTCATCCCTGCCTTCCTTCCTTTCTCCTCTTTCGTTCACTCCGTCCACATCAGACTGAAATCAGATCTGCTGTTTTTTAATAATCCTGATTTTGAGGTGTTTTCAGAGGCTACACGATAGCAATGATTTGCCAAGAACGTTCAGTGAGCTACAAGCAGCTGTATATGTGATGGGCTTGTAGGAGATAAACATCAAGCTCAAGTCTCGGTTTGGTTTTGCAAACTCCTCCTTTGTTAATACAAACTACTTCTACTTCACCTATCAAAGATCAGAAGCCAGCGATGATACTGAACTGATTGGTATTACTAATATGTCATGAGGCATCAGAATTGTTCCTCGTTAAGGCTTTTGAACATAGTTAAACTGCAAGTTTGATAGCTGGTTTCTCCTCTAATCAAACGTATGATCTTTAAACTATTTAAGTTCTCTGAGTCTCGGGCTTCTCCCATGTGAGATGAAGCTAAGAATGTAAGTTTGGAGATGCAGGGCATGTGGTGCCGATGAGCATGCAACCAACGTAATGATTCATTCCTGTGTCATAAATTATCTTCTAAATGATGGCCCGGTTGTCACTAGCTGACAGTGACACTCAGTTCCGCAGAAGCAACCAGTTAGCTTAGCCCCAGGCTCTTGCTGTTACTGATGGAAGAGGTGACTCCGGCCAAAGGAGCATCTGAGGGCTGCCCAGACCCGTCAAGCTCTCCATCAGATACAGGCACAGCCCCGGATGTTTGGATATTAATTTCCATGAAGAGAAACTAAGTTTGGTTTAGTGAGGATACCAAATGTTTAGTGAGGATAGTGGGTCCCAGATGCAATGTCTCAAATAATTGCTCCCATGTACTGAATACCAAAGACATGGTACATTACATGCATTATCTTACTTAATTAACATGAATACCGGATGTATCATCAAATTCAGAATGCTTTCAGAATGAAAGTGAACTTTACAAGTAATTATTTCAAGAGAATAGGTGTAAGTCTGGATGGTCCTGTCCAAACCATGGTCACCCCACGTTTAATGCATTCAATCATGCTGGGAAACACAAAACATTCTTCCTATCTTACGGAAGGGAGATTCGGAGAGATCTTAGTAATGAGTCCAAAGGGGCTCTGCTAGGTTTTCGAAGCAGAAGAAGAAACAAACAAAGGGGGAAAGAAGGCCTTTACTCTGGACAGGGAGACGAGAGGACTGCAGGCAGCACAGAGCTTCTCCGAGGTAGACAAAGGAGGCTGGTGGTTTATGAAGACTCTGGCTAGAGGGTGAACTTGAGGGGAGGGCTCAGTGACGCGTTAGGAGCTGATTGGGGCTTCCCTCTCTTGCGCGAGGGGTAAGAGGAAGTTGTATAGTTGTATTCAGGACTGAGGGGGACAAGTGGTCATTTAGAAACTAGGCTGTCGTTTTGGGGCTCCAACCATGTTAGACCACCACGATAATGATTCACCAATTCATGCTGGAACCTATCAGGTACAAATTGTTAAACAGCAGACCCTCTATTGAAAACAGTGTCCGTAAGGTGCTAAAGATTCTTTCCTATAATGCACTCCTTCCTTAAAAACATTTATTCTAGATACCGACTCTCTCAAATCACGGTACTAATTTTGTTTTCAAAGCCTTTCTTTGGGGAGTGAGTAGCATATTATAAACTCTGGGTCGTGACTTCCAAATGCTATCAAGAAAGAAGGAGAAAAAGAAAGACGGGTAAAGTGGAAGCAAAATGATGCCAGTAACAGAAGTTATATCCTAATGGGTACCCAGCTCTTTGAGTGTTAAGTGCAGCCTAAATACCAAAGATTGAACTAATGCTTATTCAAGCATAGAGAATTCAATAGAGCCAGACATCAATAAACCTTTGTGCCCGGGTGCTGGTCTGTATTCTCATACATCCAATGAATTTCTTGATCTAGGTCAACGCACCACTAATGTTAGTGACCCATGATCATAAATAAATGAGACTTACTTCTACATCATGCCAGGATCTTTTCTGTCACCCAGAATTTAATAGGGATAGGGATGTTGATAAATGACCAACATGCAGATCTTCCCATGGTGTTTCTCTAGACAGATAGATGGTTGCCACACCCTTTACCTTTTGGTCTGCCTCTTCATTGTGTTTTCTTGTCTTTTTGCACACCACAAAAGAGCCTATTCTAGCCTCCACTGCACTAGCAGACACAATAAAACTTATATTCTGACAGAAAAATAAAAGCTCAAATCAGCCACAAATTCCAACCATTTTCAATCACAATTCCTAATGAAAGACCATCTTCAAATACGAAGGTAAGCTCCTGACCCTACAAACAGGTGACCAGATATTTCAATGATCCTACAAAAGCCCAGCTTGAGCTACATTGAGAAATCCTGTTAAATTCAGCTCAAATTCTCTGAAGTTGAGTGATATCAACAAATCACCCAAACACTCTCAGCCTCAAACTTCTCATCTATATAAAAAAAGCTTCTCAAACTTTCATGAACATAAAAATTTTCTACAGTCCTCTTATATATTAAAACACCTTCTTGTGTCCCACCAGTAATTGGAGATTCTAGTTTATTAGGTTTGATATAAATCCAAAGAGTTTGGATTTCTTACTTTCTAAGTGTCGAAGGTGAAGATACGATGATGATGCTCACTAACGACTTTGAATAGCATAAATAGTATCGATAATACCAACCTTACAATTTCTGTAAAGATCTGAAGAGATGTAATGATTCTTTGAAGAGCTGCTAACTAATAATTCTTCACAGTTAACCTGATAGAGGATCACTCAAAATCCAAAGAGTATTAGTAGGAATAAAACTTAGAGACTTTTAATCATTTCTAATATGCCAGATATATGAATTAATTATATCTTATATTAGTATTTTAATTTATTCTATGTAGCAGCAAAATTTAAGGTCCCAGTCTTACATTATGCACGTACCCACAGGACTCCAAGTTCTCTGTTTCTTTTATCAGAAAACACAATTTTTTATTTTAAAAAGAAAAAAACAATAAAAACAATACAGAATTTCCAAACAAGATGATAAGAAATTAACAATGATTATTATATTGCATATTGGTATCTTCAGAGCAGTTGCTCAGATTACCAGATACAGGCATGCAAAACTGATCAAACAATGTAAGCACTAACTGCTCCTTTCAATGAACTAATACAAATTAGTAGTAGGGGAAAAAGGAACCCTTTTCCACTGTTGGTGGGAGTATAGACTGGAACAACCACTGTGCAAATCAGTGTGGAGATTCCTCAGAAAACTAAGATTAGAGATTCCATTCAGCCCAGCTTTTCCTCTTCCGCGTATTTTCCCAGAAGAACTGAACACATCATACCACAGTGATATATGTGCACCCATGCTTACAGAAGCACAATTTGTCGTAGCTAAATCTTGGAAGCAACCCAAATGTCCACCAAACAAGGAATGGATAAAAAAGATGTGGTATTTTTATACAATGGAGTACTACTCAGCTGTAAAGAAAGATGAACTTGAGGCTTTTATAGGTAAATAGTTGCAACTAGAGAGCGTACTCATAAATGAAATAAACCAGACTTGCATGTGTAAACATCATATTGACTCCCTACTGTAAGAAACTGAAAAAGAAAATAAGATCCAAAAAGTACCATAGATATTGTGAAAGGGAAAGAAATTGCTCAAAAGGAAAGAACAACTGGGATGGGGGAAAAGAGAAAAGAAGGAAGAGAAAACACAGTTTTTGGCTCACAAAGACCACTGGTCCCTTTCAGACTCAGCTGTATCTCTGTGACATCCAAGCCCCATTTAACAGCATCCTGATTGCTACTTTCAAAATAAAACACACATCTTCCCATTAGAGCAGTATGCAGCAAATAGATGAAATGATATTTACTTTGCTGGAATCAGGAATCCCCTGTTATACCAATTGTCAATTCCATGATCAACACGAGTCCTTCAGTTTGTCCTTGTCTAACACAGCTCAGTGATTCAGGGAACTTGCCTCCCCGCTTCCCTTCCACCCTCCCTCCCCTTCCTTCATTCCTGCTTTCTCTCTTTGCAACATTATTTAATCTCTCCGTTGCAGCTTCTTGGGATTAGCTACAGCAGCTATTAATAGTTTTACTTCTGTTTACAGTTCCAAAGGGAGAGAAACGGCTCATTCCTTTTTGCCAATCTTGAAGATATGTCTTATTGCAGCGAGAGCAAGATGCACAAGCCCCGTGAATAACCTATTTCCACAATCATTCCACTGTAAAGATGCTAATGTGCTTCTATGCCAAATGGATCCATTTAATAGGCAGAACAAGTTGGATATAAACTCTTTAATTGCTTTCAGCACACTGATTATCTTCCTGTGTCACCTATTGTATAATGCAAAAATGTTAACAAAAGCACTTACTGAAGACATTATTGGGAATTAAAAAACAAAGACCCATCAGTTGTCACTAAATATGCCTTTCATGTTCCCCAATGAAATGCATTTGTGCACCCAAGGAATGGGATAGAGATGCACAGGCCTGCTATTGTCAGATGCAAACATCTTCATTAGATTTTGATCCAGCTGCTGCAAGATCTATAAAAAGAGCTATCTAAGCTGGCAACTCATTATTGGTTATTTCAGGAAAACTTTAAGAAACCATCCCTAAACCTGCACTGATCTTTTCTGACAACTTCCCTAGCCAGCCAGTTCAGCTGGAAGAATGGTGTTGAAAAGCTCTGCACCGATGGCCTCTCCGAGTAGCACCTGGATGGACACAGCTTGTCTGTGGCTTTCGAGAGAACCCACAACTGCCAAGCTAGTCTGTACTCCTGGACACTTGAGCTGTAAATCTTTGTCCATCATCCCCTGAATCTGTGTTCTGACCTAACTGCTTTTCTTTAAAAGCACATAAGTGAAAGTAGCCAAACCTGGGTCTTTATAGACCAAAACGGAAAGATTAATATGTGCAATGTTTCATAACATCCTTCCTCTGTTGCAATAAATCTTCTTATGCATATTGGCAGTCGGCTCATTTCTAAAATTTATTTTCTGCAGACACTGGCTGTTTTCAAAGAAGCGGGGGAAAGACTAACCAAGGGAACAGGCAAGGAAGGGGAAGAAAGAAAATAAAGTAGGAGGGCAGTCAAAGACTTGGAGTTCTGAGAACACTGTGCAGAGGTTATAAGAAATAAACTATAGCTGCCAAAACAACCTGCAATACTTCTTTAAATTCTGGTGAAACAAGAAGTCCTACAAAGACTGGAGCAGCATTCATATTAATCACAGTCTCTGGCATCTTGACTTGGGAACCTTTTCAGGCAGGTCTGGATATTCAGAGGCTTCTGCTGGACACAAGACAAAGAGTTCACAGTGAACAACTGTCAAATGTGTCACTGTCATTTATGAAGCACCCTTTCCCCTCTTGATATATAGGTAGATAGGTAGGTAGGTAGGTAGAGAGATAGATAGGTAGGTAGATAGATAGATAGATAGATAGATAGATAGATAGATAGATAGATATGGCAAACAGGAAAACAAATGATGAAAATGATGATCACTAGCATTCAGCTTCAGTAAATAAGAAGATATCCTAGACAGCTAACTAAATCTGTCTCAAAGATTTTTAGTTTGTCTTTAATTTCCCCACTATATTATCTATATTGTAGCCAAAAGTAAATTGAAATGTTCAAATATTGATGCAATACCATACCCATTATTTGAATTGCATGCAAGAGCCCATTTGGGGATGATGTTATTGTACTGACATTGTTATTACAACTATTACCCAAATCTTAACGATGCTGAGAGTCACAGTATATTTTTCTTGTATATTCAGTGTTCTTGCCATTGGTCAGTGGAGGCAGATGGCTAAGCAACAGAAATTGAAGTTCACACTCACTTCAAACAAGGTTGAATTCTGAGCTAAAAATCAGAGCCAGAGTGATCTTTCTAAAATACAAACCTCAGCATAAGACCGCTTTGGGCAACACCATTCAGTGGCTTCCTATTGCCCTTCAAGCAAAAATTACATTCCTGCTTTGTGACTACAGGCAAGTTATTAAACTTCGCAATTTCCTCATCTATGAAATGGTGATAATAATCCTGAAGAAACTGTGTGTTACAAAAATCTTAGCACAAAGCTAATAACATGATTTTGTTATTGACATTATCTCACTGTCATGGTTGAAACATTATGTCAACTTGAAAAGTTTTAAGTTTAACTAAGTGACTCAGTTGGAGGCCAGGGTCCTCACTTTGTAAACATCCTCACCTTGTGCAAGAGGAGGGCACAGAGATGGTGTGAGTGCTACACCCGCCTGAGGACAGGTAGCCTGTGTACAATATAAGGGAGGAAAAGAGTCTTGCTTTCCCCTTTTGCTCTTGCTTTTACTGTCTTCTGCCACCTTGAACTGTTGCCCCTCTGCCCTGCCACCCTGCCTTGGAGCCAGCTGATTATGGACTGACACCTCCACAAACTGTGAGCTTTTCTTCCTTACATTTGCATGCTGAGTTTTGTGTCTTAGCAGCAAGAGAAAAATAACTTACTCACCAATCATGTTTCTTTTTAGTTCCCCGTCTATTCTTGCATAACTTGAAACCTTGCAAAAATTTCTCTGTTGCTCAAAGAGATATTCAGTTTTTGGCACAGTCTGACTTTTATAATCTCTTTCTTATCACAGACCCCTATTTTCTGCCATAGACATCTGATATATATATATACATATATGATATATGATAACAGCTTACAAATCATATCAGTTTACCACTTTTGAGTAAAGAGCAATTAGGCTCAACAATGGCAACAATAAAAACAAAAGTGTGATTTGATTGTCACCATGCGGAATGAATATGGGCCGGGGAGGGTATATCCAGTATTGAGAAACATCTGCGAACAAGAGAAACTTCAAAATCAATTTCTCTGACCTCTTAGACAAGGTCCAGAAAAGCTGAATGGCTTACCCAGCTCAGACCGCAGAGAAGGGCTGTGATACAGATCGCCCACTTTAAACTGAGTATTCTTGCAATTGCCACATGTTGCCTTCTTGTAAGGAGTGTCACCAAACCTGAATGACTGGAAAAGATCGCCTTTCAACAGATGAAAGAAACCAAGGCTTGGGGAGATGAAGTGATTTTCTTGGTTCTGTTTGTGCTGATCATGCACATCCTTAAGGAAGACTAAGTGGTTTCAGCACGTAGCATGGGACCTTCTCTTTACTGGGGACTCGTGAAAGTGTTTGTTGCATTGAATTCAACTGAATTAAACTAAAATGACATAAAAAGTATTCATTTATTTTTCCCTCTCCATACACCTTATTTCCATTTCACTTGGAGTTTTAGACTTTCCAAACAAACAAGTTACACACCAACAACAGTGACTTTACTAGTTCTCTGCTCTGATATCTTTCTTCATTATTCCTTCCATATTTATTGCTGTTTTCCTCTTTTTAGCAGAAATAAATCGATATGTAGAAATCCTGTCATCTCATGAGATTTTCAGAACAACCCAAGATCTAGAGAGAAAATCACCAGTGATCCGAGCTCCCAAAGAGTCTTTAGACACAGAACTTGATTCCCTCTGAACTAAGCAGGTCAGCTGGCCAGAAACAGCCCAGACGTTCCTAAGCCACAACAACAAATGCCATTAGGTTTCTGTCTTCTGACAACAAAGTTATATGTAGAAGGAAAAATAATTAAATTTGGAGACAGAATACAGATTCTGGCTGGGCTCCAGAGCTGAAGGATATTAAATAAGAAAGAAACAATGGCCCTGTCAAGGCTAATTGTTTAGAACATAAAACTTTTCTATATGTGCCAAGATGCGTGGAGTTGCCCAGTGCTAGGATGAACCATGAATCTACACAAACAGCAGCCCACACCATTTGACTGGAAAATCTTTGCCACGGGGAACTTGATTTTTCCCGCTTCCCAGGCTCTACTCAGGTTCTTAAGCACCTGGAAATAGCTATGAGAAAGCCATATTGAAAGCCACTTTACTATATTATGGATTTGACTATATTGTGAAAAGAGCCTTAGCTTTGTGTTCAGACAGAATTAGGTTGCACCCTAACTCCACCCCTTTCTGCGGTTTGATGTAAGCCTCAATTTTGCCACCTATGAAAAGCAGTTACACTGTTATGGCATAGGGGTGGGCTGAAGATTAAACAAGACAGCGTCTGTAAGGTGACTGGCAGTAGTATTTGTCACCATGTGTCTCTTTTCTCCTCTAAACACAAGGAAATGCAGTCATCCACATGGCAACTACACAAAAATACAGAATGAAGTGAAAGTAATTTTTGATACACTGTCAAAAATGCCTGCATTTCGACCTTCAATTAATTAGTACAGGTTTGCTGAGCACCACTTATGGGTGAAATTTGGGGAAGGGGCTGGAAAAGATAGAAAAGCTTTCCCAAAGTCTATGAAATAAGAGCATCTGATAAATCCCTTTCCATCAGGTCTGATGATAAATAAGCAAGATCACTTGCCTTTTAAGTATTTGCTTTGTTTATGGGATTTATGTGTTCAGAATGGAAAAATAATAAAAACAAACCCCTTAAACTCAAGATCAAACTAAAATTACCCGGTTTTGCTTCAGAACCGATTGATTGGAGATCACTTGTTTCCAATAATTTTTTCATTACAAATACATATCTCTATTTATCTATACTGTTATTGCCACATACACCATACACGTTGCTTTATGGTCAAAAGAGTGCTGTGTTAGTCACTGATGCTGTGCCTTGCCCCATTCTAACAAAAATTAGAATTGCCATGTGTTCTTTCCCGGAATCACAAGTTCCTCATTGTGAAAGGGATTTACATAGAATCACTAAAGCTGCTACCACTTGTTTAAGTTAAAATGTGACTGTGACTCTCTACTAATGTGCGGTTCATATGTGCATTTTTGAAAAATACAGCTGTTTCCCAGAAAAAGCCTGTAGCAACTCCGTACAGATGGACAACATTGTAAGAGGGCAGTTTCACATTTACATACCATTCCATGAGTGAAATGTTCTCAAATGTCTTTCAAGCCATTGTCTACTTCAGTATCTCCTGGCACAGTCCAGAGTGGACTGTAGAGTAATCCCAGTGATGTCTTTTAGCCATGGCCCCTCATGGAGTCTACTTAACATGGGGATGGGCATGGGCCAGCTGGATGGATGTCCTCCAGTGGTTGGATTGATTTCATGATGCATTACCTCTGATCTCAGTTAAGACCACTCAGCCTCCTCTGGAGAATATTAGGAATGAGGGAAAAAAGGACAAGATTTTAAGAGGCCCTCCTCAATATTGCAATACATTTATCAGCTGCCAATTCTTTCCCTCTGAGCCGAGAATATAGCTCAGCGGCACAAGAGACTGCCTGGCAAGTGCAAGGTCTTGAGTTTGATTCCCGGAACAAAAAAAAAAAGAAGAAGAACTACAATTCTTTCCTTCTGCCCCATCACTAACATAGTCTAAAGATTATTAACACTGAAACTAGGTTTGTGAAGGTTGCTTTGTCAGAGACTGGAGCTTTTTTAAACTTTCTATCATTAAATATACCCCAACAAATCTCACATTTATTACCATTCTAAGTTCCTGAGTGTTAGAATACTTTAATTCGTTATACCTTATTTATTAGAACCAGTACCTATATATCAAAAAACTTTTACATTATTTTACAACAAAAATTGGAAAGCACAATTTCTTTTTGTGTTCCTTTGCAATGCAAAGCAGAAATTTGCCTTGACAGAAGGAAAAATACAGAATAAGGGGAAAGGTATACTCCATCATAAGAATTTTACCTTGGAAAAGAAAAAGGACAGTTATGAGCCAGTTCAGTTGAAGGGTGTGTAACTCACAAAGGTTTCCAGGTAAAGCACAGATGAGAAGGGAAAGGAAACAGGTAAAAATCTGTAGACTCTGCCCCAAGTTCTTATCAAGCCTCAATATAATTAAATTCTTATATTAACATTCATTGGCCTCTTTAATGAGCAGACCACCCAACATCTACTGATTCAGAGTCTCTGAAAGTAAAGAAATTTTCAGGTCTATATTAATAAGTAAAATTCATTTTTAAATTTTTGGTGCAGAATCTTGCAATGATCATATCAGTGGTATATGTAATTCTCTCAAGTAAAGCACTTTATTTGGTACTACAATTTTTACCTTAAACTGAATCACAATTTTTTGCAATTTTGTTAGCTAATTAGTCCCATACCATGTTTAAGTGAAGCATAGCTGTTATGCCAAGAGCTAGAGTGGTTTTCCTGAAGTCACAGGGAATCCATCAGGAAACTGGCTGAGTATATGTAAAGCACCAGTGCCCAGAGAAGGGTGATTATTCTTTAAACAGATATCTATGAAAGAAGAATCCTTTTAACATGCTGGCTTTTCTGAGGAGTAAACCATTCAAAATGGTTCTGAGCTCAGCTGTTGAAACTCCAAAATTACACAATTAATTCATGCAAAACCTTCAGGAATAATGCTAAAGACTTACTTTGTGCCAGGCAACTCTCTAAATATTTTCACATGCGTTATCACAGTTTATCCTTTAAATATCTTATCATGTAAAGATAATTATTATTTCAAAGAGATTATAAAACAGATGCTCAAAACATTACACAGCTAGACCAAGACCACATGACTAATAACAGGCCTAAGTAGGACGTCAAGCTTCTGGGACCAATTCCCCGTGTCCTTGTGCTTTCCCACAGTGAAAAGCGTCGTTGGTGGTAGTAACAATCCAAGCTGGTGCAGGAACAGCTCTCTTAGGCTAACATGACTGTAACCTCCCAGATGATAAGCCTTCTGTCTGTACTTCCTATTGAAGTACACTGCAATGTCTCATAGTTTTCTCTGAAATTCTAACTTCAGAGTCACTGGATAACTGTCCAAAGAACCCCATTCATTTATCTTCACCTTACCTTTAAGATAATATTTCTCCAGGGTTTCAGCTTATCTCTTTTATATGCAGTACTAATTCCTCTGGACGTATATCTAGTAATGAAATTGCTGGACTAAATGGCAATTCTATTTCTTGAAGATTTTCTAGGAACTGCCACACTTTTCCATAATACCTGTACTGACCTTACAGCCCTACCAAAAGGTGTAACAGTTTCTCTTTCTCTGTCTTCTCACCAGCATTTTTACGTTTTGTACTTCTGAGAATAGCTATTCTAACTGGGGTGAGATGGAGTTTACTTCCCTCATGCTTAGTGACGTTGCTGACTAAACTTTTTAAAAACAAACTATTAAGTTTATAGAAGAGAGAGTACAGTATAGAGAGTTCCTGTGTGTAGCAACCCAATTAATCTATTACTAACATCTCATAGTAGCATGGTGTATGTGTCTCAATTAATGAACTACTATTAATATATTATTACCTACTGTATTAGGACTTGCTTAGTTTTTACCTAACTCTCTTTTTCTGTTCCAAGATTGACCCAGGAGACCACACTACATTCTGTGGTCATGTCTTCTTAGGCTTCTCTTGGTTGTGATAGTTTCTGAAACCTTCTTTGTTTTTGATGACCTTGACACTTTGAGGAGGGATTTTGTAGGATGTCCTTTAATTGGAATTCTTTAATTTTTTTTTTCATTATTACACTGGACTTCAGGGTTTGGGAAAAGAACACTAGCATTGAATTAAAATTAAATTATAAATTAAATTAAATTAAAATGTAACTTTTGTCATACCATATAAAGCATACATAAACTACCAAACTAACATTATACTGTGATGTTAATCTCCTTCAACTGGCTGAGAATGCTTGTCATAATTCCCCTCTGTTAAAATTTCCACCCCTTCCCCCTTTTCTTTGCAGGGAAGTCATCACTGTGTGCAGATCATATCTAAGGAGTGGGAGTTATTGTTATGGTTTATGTCTGTGTGTCCCCCTAAAGCCTCATGCAGCCATGGGGCAGGTTTTTAGAATTTGATTATGGGTGTGAGAGCTGCACCTGCCCTGGGGAAGATAGTTTGCATATGTAAGGGAGAGGAAAAGAGTGCTTGAGGCCATTCCTCCCCCATTCTACCCTGGTGTATGTGGTTGTTGCTTTGTTGTGTTCTGCCGCCATGAGCTGTAGCCCTCTGCCATGTGCCAGTCTGCCTTGTAATCTGCCAAGTACGGACTGAAACCTCCACAAACTGTAAGCGAAATAAACCTTTCCTTCCTTAATTTTGGGCATCAGATATTTTGTCCCAGCAATGACAGAAAAGTAACCAAGACAGTTATGTTTCAGCTCTTGAGGGTAGAGTGTCTATAAATTATTAAAAGTCATTCTGCATGGAAGGTTCTTCTATCTCCCCATGTGCTATTGATTCAATAATTTTATATAAATATGGGTTCATAGATAGGTATTGTATGGTTTGCATTATAATCCAATACCACTTTATATTGCTGCTTAAATGTTTGCAGCTTTGGTTATCGGGAACTTCTTTAATTGGTTCCTGTATCACTCCAAAATATTCACATCTTGTGTGTGTGGTTTTTTAAACACTTTTGTAATTTCTGGCATGAGACCCATTTTTTTCCTACCCCCATCCTTGCAGGAAGATCTCTATTTTCCTGTATTGGAGAATAGTGTTAAAAACTGAGATTTGGGCTTCTGCTGTGCTCATGGCCACCAGGATGTTATTGCTTGTGGGGCCAATTGACAGACCGTCTTTGTCTACTCAGGCTGCTGTCACACGGTAACATCCACTGGGTGGTTTATACAACAGTTATTCCCATGACTGTAGTGGCTGTAGATAAGGATGCCAACATGGGGAGGACTTCAGGCGAAGTCCTGCTTCCTGGCAGGTAGACAGCTTCCTTTTTATACACTCACCGGGCAGGGGGAGAGAGAGGAAGCAAGATCTCTCATGCCCCATTATAAGGACTCAAGCCTCATGATCTAATTGCCGCCCAAATACTATCACAACAGAAATTAGGGTTTAAACATGTGAGGCTGATGCCACAGAGCAAAGGCCTGCGTATATGTGCATACTAATTCATACATGTACACATACTAGATATTTCTGATCTATAATAAGCTAAGAGGATTCATGCTGAGGGCTATCACTTTAGTCCATTACCACATAGATCACTCTAGCTTCCTACCTTGCTTATCGGCTGCCTCCTACTTCAAAAATAAGAACCTTGGCTCCCACCATTTGCCAATCATTTACTCAGTCACTCAGTTTCAATATTTACATAGAGTGGTTTTAGAATCCATTACTGTGCCTTTGTGGGAAGTAACTTTTTAATCAGTTAGAGTGTAGTGCTTGTACACACACTTACATTTGTTTTCATTTTCACAGATTCTGATCATTTCCAAAGTTGCTTGGGTCAGCACATCCTTCTGCATTTAGATATTGTTTCATGTATTGTAAAGCAATTGTATTCTTTTATGATATTCTTCATTCCATCTTGGGACCCTCTGATCTTCTACATGATTTTTTTTAACTTGTGTACAATGAGACTCATTCTTTATGCTATAAAGCTCTGTGCATTTTTGACAAATGCACAGTATCACGTAGCCATCATTACAGTGCCATACAAAATGTTCCCAACTACATACAGTTTTATGTTCTTTCATCATGCAATTGATTTAGTGAATGTAATGACCTCATGATGACTTCTTTGTTCAATCTAATTATCATCAAACCTGCAAGAAATAGACAAGTAACAAGTACTAACTTTGAAATAAGAGCTCTAACCAAACATTTATGTGTGTCTTGCTGTGGGTATATAATACTCCAATATATCCTTTAGCCTGGGGAATGAAGTGTTACTGCCTTCCAAGCTTGCTATTAAAGAAAGAACTGAAACCCACTTCACATTTATGGTATCTACTAAGAAGTAAAAATAAAAAAAAAAACTGTTAAAGATAACAAAATCTTCAGTTGAAAGGTATTTCCTCTTCACTTGAAGTATCTTTCTATTTTGTGGTTGCTTATTGGTGAGAAAATTTATACATAAAAGATTCTAAAATATCTTCAAGCCAAATGCAAATTCACATACTTGTACTTATTACACTTGTTTTGATTATAAAAATTACTGTCATCTCTGTAGGTATGATTTACCCAAATACAAACTATTAGTGGTAAGCAATTTGTCTTTACGATTAGAGTTCTGAGATTCATTATACAGACAACATTACAGAGAAGATTATAGCAGTTCCTGGATAGGGGAGCTCACATTTCCTTGCAAATAGATATTTTTTAAAAAGCAATTGAAGAGGACATAGCCTTGAACTTGGGAGCGAGAATAAGCAGAAATCAATAGCGAGTACTTAAAAGTATCAACATTTGGGAGAAGGACTTATGTCATAGTAAAGTACTGAATCCAAACAGAAAAGAATATAAATCTCTGGGAAAAGTGTTTTTCACCCATCACTCACTCAAGAATCACTAGTATACAAGGTTTTAAATGTTGAGCTTCTTCTCTTTGAGTTAGGAAAGTATTTATTTTGTTAAACTGTGCCATCCTAGAGGTATATCTTTCTAGATCTTCATTTTCCTTCAGCCTTGCACCTTGCAAAGCTAAGCCCAGGTCAGCATGCTCTTTGAAGAGAAGATAAAGGCCTGGAAATATCAAGAGAGATTCTTCTGGTGATAAGGGGAAACCAGTGAATCTTTTCTAATATGAAGTTTTCTCTGACAAATCTTGAAAGAGACATTTGTATTCCTTCATTTAGGTTCTCCACCAGCAATGGAAAATGAGAAAATAACTTACTAGCTTCCTGCCTGTACTACTGTGTAGCCTCCAAAAAGCCAAAAAAGAACTGAGGGGCTTTCTAATGATTTGCCTACAATAACAGAGCATCTTGGGCTGGAAGAAAACGGAGTGTTGATCTCCTGGGCTTGTTTAGCTTTGCTTTTTAAATTGCTAAATGCTAGCCTGGAAATTCTTCTTAAAATGGTAATAAGCTGTATTTACACCACACCTTTCATCCAGGAGGCACACATTGCCCTCAGTTCTGAATGCAGTCCTCCTGGACCTGAAAGGCAGTAAATGTTTTAATGTTTTATACAAGCTGGAAGAAATTATTTGAAGGAGAGCCAAAATATTGCAGTAACAAAGATTGTGCATGGCAGGTTTTGAAAGTATTCAGATAGAGAATGTTTTGTGCCTTTCTTTGCATGTACATAGAATACTTATATATCCTGTTGGAATCTTGAGATTCCTAAGAGGCCCATTTTAATGCTCTTATTTGGGTCCAACAAAAACTATAAAAAATCAAGGAGGAATGAATTGATATCAAATCATTTTTAGGAAAATCTTCTGGTGCCTAAAATGCATGTTAAGAAAAATGGAAGAAAGAATTCTATCATTTAGATTTTACAGACAACATTATACCCTCCTAAAAAAAAAAATGTCTATCTCTGAAAAGAGATTGTGGGGGAAAGAAAATAGCAATGTCCCACCCAGGAACTCCAGAGCATGTGCCTGAATGCTGTCTCTGCTAGCTAGAGATACAGATGAGAGAGAGGAAAGAAAGAGAGAAAGAGAGAAAGAGAGAAAGAAAGAGAGAAAGAGAGAAAGAGAGAAAGAGAGAAAGAGAGA
>NW_004955472.1:8241986-8288356 GCF_000276665.1 Chinchilla lanigera | reverse complement strand
AGGATTGCTATGGCCTCAGAACCCATACAATGTTTGATGGTGATAGAACCTCAAAACACGTGTGTTAAATAAATAAAATATTGGTCCTCTCCTCCTGAAAAAAAAATGAAGCTGGAGGCATGCAAATGTTCAGCTAATGCCTGAGCAGTGATCAGGCTGGGTTTCACTTAAACAGCAAGAGGAGAACAATAGTGACGAGAGTAACAAAAGAGCATGAGGATAACATGAGAAATTGAAAAAAAAGTGTCTATACATCCTCTGACTTCCAGACCTCTCTCAGGTTCTCTCTGCCACTGATCAAATTTCATTATTATGCCCACACAGAAGTAATGGCTGACTCATCAGTCATTTATAGCTGCACCTAAAGTGACTCATCCTGCCCTGCCTGGAGAACAAATTCTGAAATAGGAATAGGAAAGGGAAACTGTCACCAAATAATATACAGTAAGAGGGATCCCACTGGCTTTTCTTGGCTGTGAGACTCCAAAATCCTTCCATCTTTCTAGGACCTGGTTTCCTTGTGTAATAAGCAAGGACCATGAACTCAAATCTAAACTAGGTGATCTCTAGATGAGCCCTAAAATCATTTATCTTGCAGTCTATGGATCTAGAATCTATAACTGGAGTCTGCATGAAGCCCAACTACTTCTTTGTTTTGCTGAAATAACCACATCACACAGGCACTCACGAGTCACCAGTGACTATCTATCTACCCTCTCTCAGAGTGCTGATCTAGGAGGATGACTAGTGTAGACCTACACTAGTGTCCTAAAGCGAGGACAGCATATGCAGCTTTTTTGCTTTATACTTGTGACAACACAGTCCCATACAGCTTCGTTGACTAGCATTAAGATGTCCAGCCAGTAAGAGAAAAATGAAAGAAACCATCAGAAACTCAGGCCGCAGGAAGCCTAGTTAAGTTTTCCTACATCAATTCTTCCTACACCTTGACAAATGGACAAGTTTTAAAGTCATTTATGGGGCTGATGAAAGTCTTTTTTTCTTTAAGTAAAATTTCCCAATTTCAGTTGGAACACTACAAATACTGTAGGAGAGATATTTTCTGATTTTAATGAGCACAAAAGTCCCTTCTGAAGCTCATTAAACTTGCCTATACTACCCCCGCCAGAATCATTATTTATGTAAGACATTCAGAGTCTGGAATTGTAGTGCTAGCTCATAAAACACATAATTTAAGCCAATCCTGACAAATATAGGTATCACTTTATTGAAGCACAGCTTTTCACTTCGAGAGAGTTAATAAATTGGATTCTAACAGTCTGCAGAGTACATACAGTAAGATAAAAACATCTTCCAAAAATTTACAGTATATTTTAGGATGAGTTGAAACATATCAGCAACTATTGCAGATGCATTTACAGGATTTTTAGAGTAGCACATTTCATTATAAATAGCTCTGTGATTCAGTATGACATTAATAATGGAAAGAACAACCTTTAAAATAAAGTAAATGCATTTGGAGCACTCACTGAGGTGATATCTGTCTCAAAAAAAAAAAAAAAAAAAACCTCAGTTAATGCCTTCCAGGTTGATATGATATATGCCTTAGCTTGTGCTGTCAGGAAAGATTTATCTTGTGCATTAAATTTCAGGTAGAAAAATTAAAATAAAAATTTGATATCTTTGTGGTAAACTGCCTTCCTCCATTTCCTTTGCCTTTTAATTCCTATTGTTACCAACTTTAGAACTGTCTCTTTGACCTTACACAATGTTTCAAAAGGTGGCTTAGATGCCAGCTGACTGCCAAAACAAAGTTATAAATAAACTACGCCTATGTGTGTATCATATACGTCTCAAGATATTAATCAGAAAGGATGTAAGTCGTAGATATGCTTTACCGTCACACAAATGAAAGTCACAACTACATGTCCAGTGTATTTTAGTCCCATTCCTTTTCTTTACAGCTGCTGTCTAAAGCTGTTTCAGAGGCCATGAGTTAGTTTGAATTTCCTTGCCTAGTATCCAGTAAGACCACTGTCATTCCTCTGTACTCCCAAGGCACTGCTTTATGAATATGTCCACTCAATTGAGCTGAGGAAAGATAGGAAGAAAAATCTCCTTGCTCAGTTTTCCTTTCCTGTTCTCCTCTCAGTTTTAAATTTCCCATTCCTCCCCCTTCCTCTGTCTTCTGTCCCCCATCCCCACTTACCCATTTCCTCTCTTCTCTCTTCTTTATCTCTAATCTTCCACCTTTCTTTCCTTGAAAATATTTTTTCTGTCCTCCCTAAATGCCAGAGTAAGCAGTCAGTAAGAGATGAAAGGAAAATAGGTGTGGAACATTTTTGACCCTCTAATCTGAAAGTAAATTAACTGCACATAAAAGAACTCACAGTGATTCCAACAGAACTCCCAGAAGGAAAAAAAAATTACTTTCTTTCATTAATATAGTTACCAACAAATACTTTGAGTGTTTCAAGGTAAATCCCACATGGGCCAACAAAAACGATGCACAAAACATTATTGAATAACCTTGACCCTGCTCGCTTCCTGCACTCTGCTCATTAGCAAGGAGAGGCAAAAAAATACCAGGATCCTCCGGGCACTGCTCTAAGGTGATTTTATAAATGCCACAGTCATGTTTTAATACAATACCAAGATCAGGCATTTGCAAAGCAACATTTCCCAGATCTCATCAGAATGAAGACAGAGAGCTTAAAATCCTAGGCAATTACTAAAAAGACAGTCAGTATCACACAATATTTTTAAAATGTATTCCTCTAAAGGTTAATACAGAAAATGAAAAAAAGAAATTGATGAATTAATAAAAATATATCCCATTTCCATCCTACCGCTCAGAATTAATATTCCAAGTCCGAAACTAAAGCCTGTGCTTTTTATCCTGTCCTTTTCCACATAGCAGGTTATGTGCTGCACTTGTCTGTCAGCTAGATATGAAAAGCGGTGCCTAACAGCCCCTCCAGGTCAGCTGAGTATCTAAGAATTGAACACACCAGAACTGTCAAACCCATATGGTTTTATTTTTCCCAAGTCATGGGGCATTTTTAACCAGGGAAAAGTAAAACTTTCCACAAGAACATCTCTTATAAATCGGACCTTTAAAAAAATGTCGCCAGTGGGGTAGTATTGAATATGGCAATGTGGCCCCTTGTAGCAACTTGGTAAAGAAAAGATCCAATTGTCTTTCTTCCATTCAAACCGCTGTGTTTAAACAACAGGTTTCATCGCATTATACAAAAATCTCACAAACATCATCAGCAACAAATATCTATGGAGCCCCCCTCCATTATGAATCCCCAAATCCAAGTCTGAGTCCCATGTATAGCACACCAGGTACCTTACGATGTCGCCTTGGCTGCCTCACTCGCACACCCACCACCAGCAGCTTCCCAAACAGTCCTACCATGGTGAACTTACACACAGTGCCCTCCGTCCACTGCTCCATTTGCCTAGGCCTTTTTCACCTGTCAGATTCAGACTAAACTCTATTTTACAGAGCAACGCTCCCTGATCAGAATCGAAGTTACTATCACTGTTCTGGATAGCAAGGTCACACTGCCCTTAACCATGACTTATTGTTACACTTTCTAGCAGAATGAAAATGGTAGATGTCACAAGATTCCTCCTCAAAGATCTCTCATCATCACACTGGAACTATAAAACTCCCCTATGAGCACCACAGAGCTTGTTTTCAATCAAGCAATGCAGAGGGTAAGAACAGTCTAGAGAAAGATGCAACAGAGAAAGATTTGGAGCCTCAAGTGAGAAGCAAGCTCACTGCAAGCCACTGACTGGATAATTAAAAGTTGTCCATAAAGTACCATCCAGAAAGTCACTCTCTGAGGTACACATAGGTTTGAAGCCTTTTCTGTAAAACCATGGGCTCTTCTACAGAACAGCAAGTAAAATATCCAAGTAAAAGCTGAGCCTTTGGCCAGGGATGATGGCACACACTTCTAACCCTTGCACTGAGGATACTGAGGCAGGAGGATCATGAGTTTGAGGCCAGCCCGGGTTACACAGGGAGCTCAAGACTGGCCTGGACTACTTAGTGCGACCCTGTTTTAAGAAGGAAAAGAAGCCAAGCAGGTTGGCACAAGTCTGTGTGGGACCCTGAAGCAGGAAGAGAATGGCCAGTTCAAGGCCAGTCTAGGCAACTTAATAAGACCCTGCCTCAAAATTTACAAAATATAAAGGGCTGGAGACATAGCTCAGTATCCCCTGTGTTCAAGCCCCAGTACTACCAAAAACACAAACAAAAAAAAACTTTTGTTAGTTTATACCTACGTGCAATATCTTTGGAGAAAATATTAAATTCATTTGTGGAAAGCATTTAGAGTAACAAACAGCCTTACTATGCAGTCTATTGTTAAATGTGTTTCTAAAACCAACAGAACTCACTAGTTAGATCATACCACAATGTCTTGGCAATCAATTAATTAGCTCTCAGTATCTCATCAATCCTAGTTATTCAAGACTTAACCAGGAGTAATGGGAACAAATTAGGAAGAAAAATTTAGGCTGAATATCAGGAACATTTTCTTAATCATTAAATCAATTAGACAATAGAATTTAAAATCAGATATTTAATGTGAAAGATGGAACTACAAAAGAGAAAGTACAATATCAGGAATGGACAAGAAATCTCTAAGTTTAAAAGATCCTCTGTCATCATTAGCCATCCTTCCATGTTTGGAAAGAATGATAGTTCAGATTCCTTTTCAGGTCATTGTCTTGTCTAAAATTTTAAAAACTTTATACTACACACTTAAAAATAGAGTGGTTGAATGTCTGTAAGGCCAGCAGATTCTACTATAGAAATCTCATTATCACCCCGCCCCACCCCCACACTGGTTGTCCTTTTTTCATATCTATTGAAAAAATCAGAAAACAAAAGTGTGTTGCTTGCATAATGTTCTGGAACATAATCTCCCAGAAGGAGTCAGAGGACAACATGCAGGCCTGTCACTACACTCCGGTTCTAGGATATCTGTACATTTATATAGTCCAACAGAGACGGTAAAATGAGGAGAAACCTATTTCCAGAAACATGAAGGATGAAGCTCCCTGACTTACCCTTCTGAATGAAAATAATTAGATACACTAGGTTAAAATATACTTTAAGAATATTTTTAAATGCATTGATGAGCTAGCAAGTTTATCTTATAGACCAAAATCTAGGCAAGAAGTAGAAGGTCAAGCAGGAAGTACAGCACTGAGCACATTTGCTACAGTAAACTTGTGCCTTGGTTCTCACAGCAGTGAAGGGAACAGAGGAAAGACAATGTCATGGCCCTGGCAAAGCTGGGCAGTCCAATGGCAGGCTTCTGTCTGAAGCCACAACCTCAAAGGCATGTGGCCTTGATATAAGGGTAAACTGGAAATAAACCTAGTTCAAGAGAACTAGGACAATTGTTGATCTCAGATTTGACACTGAACAAGATAGAGAAAGTCTCCTATTTATAAACATAAGGTAATCTTTGTGCAGTTTCATAGCTTAAATTTACATTACTTGAACGGTACAAATTTACATTACTTGAGTGGTATAAAAAAGATCAAGCCAGGAATTTTTCACAGTTTCTCTGGGCTGAAAGTGCCCTTTAGTACCAGACAGAAGCAAATGCAAATCCTCCATGGAAGACTATCTTGCAAAATATGTATCTGTTCCTAAAGAATTCTATAGATGATGTTCTAACAAAGGTAAAGTCTTATTAAAAATAGACGTGCTATCAAGACACACTGAGTGACAGCCAGAAGAAACAACAGACAATAAACTCAGACAAGCACAATCTTCAGTTTAGTGTTATCAGACACACAATATGAAATAAATGTATTTCATATATTTTAAAAGTAAGAGATTTTAAATATGAACAGAGTATAAGTAAGCAGATTTGGGAAACAAAAACCTCCAGAAGTGGAAAATATTATTTCCATGTAAAGCTCAATGAGTAAGTTTTATTCCTATAGTAGCCAACCTCCAGAATGACTCTGCATTAGTGACAAAGTTGACTTATAGAGAGATAATTAAGTTATAGAGAGAAAAGGTTTGTTTTGGATCACAGTTGCAGGAGTTCCAGCCAATGATGGGGAGATGAGTTTCTTTTAGGTCCAGACCTGAGAGTCTGGTCTGATGGGGAAATTGTCACTGGCAGGGAGTGTAGGGCAGAGCAAACTGCTCACCTCAGGGCCGGGAAGCAAAAGAGAAAGAGGAAAGAAAAAGGGAAAGGGGAAGGGAAAGAAAGAGAAAGAGAAAGAGAAAGAGAAAGAGAAAGAGAAAGAGAAAGAGAAAGAGAAAGAGAAAGAGAAAGAAAGAGAAAGAGAAAAAGAGAGAGAAAGAGAAAGAGAAAAAGGGAGAGAAAGAAAGAGGCCCCAGAACACCTTAAAGGCATGATCCCTATGACACAAGGGCTTCCTCCAAGGCCCCACCTCCTATGGTTCCACCATGCCCGCCTTTACCACATGGGCCTTTGGCCGACACTCAGCTTCTGCATCAGTAGAGCTTGCGTCTGGATCTCCCCGCAAAGGCTCACGTAGCCATAATGGAGTTTTTTGGTGGTGGCTGGATCTAGGGTGTGTGATGCTGGGATGAAGGGTGTGTGGTTGCTAAGTTACCCCACTGATTGGTTTAGCATAGTTCTCAGTAGAATAAGGGTCTCCCGCCCTACATGTGACTGCTTCCTGAAAGGTGGGTAGCCTGGACTAAAACATAAGGGACGGAAAAAGTATGGTCTTGCCTTGTTGCTTGTCATTTGCTGCTTTCTGCCTGCCCTGTTTTGCCATGGACTTTTTATCTTCTGCAAAGCCTCCCTGCCATGCCACCTTGCCTTGAAGCCAGCCAACTACGGACTGAAACTTCTATGAACTGTGAGTCAAATAAACCTTTCCTCCTTCAAATTTTGGTGTCAGGTATTTTGTCTCAGCAACAAAAATGTAACTAAGACACATACTACAGTAGGTGCTAGTATTCAGTGTCATGTGACCCACTCCTACCATGTGCCAGCTTTGGTCTGTGTGATCAGTGGAATATAGCACAAGGGATAGGATGAACTTCTGAGATTTTCAAACATACTCTACCTTCTCTTCTGGGTGTCTCCTCTCTTCGTGTCACTAGGTCTCTCTCTTCTTTCTCTCCATTTTCTTCATTTTCTTCTTTCTCTCTCTCTTCCTCTTTCCCTTTATTTCTCTCTCCCACTCACTCAGTATTTCAGGGTCAAACTGCTACACAGAGAAGTACTGAAGCCTCCAGACAGCAACCACATGTGTGAACCTGGCAGCAAACCCTCAGCCCCTTCGGATGACTGCACGATTGGGTTACATCGTGACTGCAGCCCCACAAGAGACCCTGAGCCCAAACCACAGAGCTCAGGAGCCCCTGTACCCCTGGCTCTCAAGAACTGTGAATGACAATAAATTACTGTTTCATGCTAAGTTTGGAGGTAATTAACTACACAGTAATAGAAGGTTGACCTGGGATATTACCAAAGCCTGAGTCATGTAATTACAAATCTCACGAATGTCTGATCCCTTCAAGTATAATTACTACAATTGTTAAGTCTCATCACAAGAAGATACAACAGAGAAACTTTATCACAACGATGGCTTGGATGTAGAACTAAAGCCAATCCCGTTCCCGAGAGGCTCACAATTGTGAAATTATTAAATTTCTTCTGAAGGAAGGTGAACAAAGGTATGCCATGTTCTTCAAGAATTCTACCTTGTAAACAACAAGAAAAATTAATTCAACCATGGATGTTACCCTCAGTGCCTAACAACCTTTGTCAGAATGACAGAAGACGAGAAATTCATTTTCAACCTGTTTTTATATTCAACAAATATCTCTTGAGTATCTACTGTATCCTCTCTACAACAATTGACTGTCAGGGTACAGTACTGAATACAGTGGGCAAAATATTCAGTTTTTCAAAGCTTATAGTCTAGTGGGAATAACAAAAACAGGAAAAGGAAATATAAATAAATCAAAAACATATTTTACTAATAAAATAAGCATAAAGGGAGAAACATAAAATAATAGATCCTCCCTGAGAGAGGGGAGTATACTGATAGAAAATATCTCTGATAAATGAAGATTTAGATTATTTCCAAAAACAAAATTTGGCTTTGTTTGCCCTAAAAAATAAATAAAACAAAACAAAGTCAGAGATTGAGACCCTGTTTTTACCTTCATAATTCTCATTTCCCATTACAGTGTTCCCCTGTGAAATGTACTAACACTGGGGCTCCCCAAGAATGTGACTTCCTTCTCAAACTCTCCTTTGTCTGAATTTTCCCACTGGGCCAACAATTCCCAACCTATGATATAACAAGCACAAGAGCACAGTTCTCTTCAAATGTGAAAATCTTTGGAGACTTTAGAGTCAACTTATCAAGAATATATTGGGCATATTTTTAGTCACACCCTGAAATCTAAAACCAGTAGTGATGCATAAATAAGATTCCAATTAGGTAAGAAAAAATCAATAGAAAATGGCTTAGGCACTTTAATTTGTTTTCCCTCCCCAAAAGAATGATTTGTATGATGAAGGACTCTGAGTTTTTTGAGTATTAGAGTGTGAGAGCCAGGGAACACCCTGGAGTTTACTGGTTCAACCCATCACTGTGCAAATGAGGGATGAGGATCAGGGATCCAGAAAGTTAAATAATAAGAACTGCTCATATAACGGACATCTATGTGCCAGGAAGAAGTATGTTATCCAAATGCTTTATCTCTTGTGTTAGTTAGTAGGGGAAGGGAAAGTAGGAGGAGTAGGAAGGGATGGAAAGAAATACAGGAGGATTTAAAGTAATAAATCTATAGTGCCAATGACAGGCTGAAAATTCAGTCAGAGTTGATGTTGTGCTCTGAAATCTACAATGTTCAGCCTTGAAACTCAAATAGGGTTTCTATGTTATAATCTTGAGATAGAATTGCTTTTTCTTTGGGAAACCTCAGTTTTGCCTGTAGGTCTTCAAGTGATTGGATAGAGCCCACCCACCCTCATTACAGAAGCTAAACTGCTGTACTGTAAGTCTACGTACCTAAAAGGGACCTTCTCAGAAAAAACTAGACTTGTATTTAATGAAATCACTGTATGCCATAGTCTAATCAAGTTGACACAGAACATCAACCATATTCCCTTTACCTTACTTACTCCAATTAACCTCCTTATGATATTGGCAAAGGAAAAAACAGACACCAGATATTTCAGGGGACAAGTCCAACATCACATCATTTGAAACCATCCATTCAGAAGGCCTTGACACAGAGCCCACACCAGCAACCATCTACTTTATGTGCAAAGTTTCCCAGTTAACTTAGAGGTAGATCCAAAGTCCACACTTCCCAATGCCTGCTTTCATTTACCCAGGAATTAAACATTAAGATTGTGCTGATAAAGAGAACTAGGGTCATCCGCTACCCAATATGCTTCAATAAAAATACAACACATGAAGCAGAACTGTGGAATATCTCATGAGCAAAAGAAAAGCAGTGCAATTTGTCACAGCTAAATCTTGGAAACAACCCAAATGCCCATCAACCAAGCAATGGATAAAAAAGATGTGGTATTTTTATACAATGGAGTACTACTCAGCTATAAAGAAAGATAAACTCGAGGCTTTCATAAGTAAATAAATGCAGCTAGAGATCATACTTATAAATGAAATAAACCAGACTCACATGTGTGAACATCATATTGTCACCTTAGTGTAAGAACTTGAAAGAACAAAAAAGATCCAAAAGGATAAATATTGTGAAAGGGAAAGAAACCACTCAAAAAGAAAGAACAACTGGAACGGGGGAACAGAAAAAGAAGGAAGGGAGAAAATATATTTATTTGCATGTATGCACAACACATAAGACGATTGTACTACTAATTCCTACTAGTCCATTGAAAGGAATAGTTAGTGCGCTTATATTGTTTGATCAATTTTGCATACCTGTATCTGGTAATCTAAGCAACTACGTTGAAGATAACAATATAATAACCATTGCTAACTTCCTTCATCTGGTTTTGAAATTCTATATTGTTTTGATTGGGTTTTTTTGTTCTCTTTTAAAAAAAAAAAAATGATGGAGACTTACCATAGGATTTTGGTGAAAGGATCCATGGGAAATAAAATGAAACAATGGTTAATAAGTAATCCTGCTTGGCTTGGAGCCTATCAAAATACCAGTCTAGATGTTATTGCCAGAGTACTTTTTAGATGTTTAGACACTGAGAAAAAATTACAAGAAAACATTATAACCCCACAAACAGTGTGTACTTTGTACCCACAAACCCTGACCTCCATCACTAGTAGTGTCCGGTAATTTCCCCTCAAAGTTGCCCCCCATGGCTGAATTTTCAACTCAAATCACTCTACCCCAGCATCCAAAACCCCTGTAAAGAAATGGAAGCAGGCAGAAACAAACAGCAGAAGTTGCTTACTGTCCTGAGGTGTTTCCTCCCAGGACCTTTCTGCTCTAGGTTAGTGGTGCTTCATCATGCGACTGCTCTTTTCCTCTACAATATAGAGTTCAGGCTTCTGATTGCGTTAACATCCGGGGCACCTGGGAAGAGGCCTTGCTCAGCAGCACACGTCTATCACTGTGCAGGGCACTGCATCCTCAGATGCCAGGTCTTCTCCTGCAGTAGCTTTTGCTTCACGTTTTATTCACTGCACTAAAATAAGGCCTCAGTTTAAGAACCTCATTTTGTAACACCTGTTGCATTAACAGCTAGAAAACTCAGTTCACCCAAGTACCAGGCATTCACCAAACATAGTTCTCGTGCAATAAGTACAGCAATTGAGTATCAAAAAGGCATCTCCGCAGCTTCAGTTTCCTGATTTTATTAACTGCCAAATAGACATTTTATCTGCACACAGCAATACATGTTACATTATTGGAACAATTCTACTGTACTTTTTATATAACGTAGAAAGAAAAGGTACATGTAACAAAACTAGCAGTCCATGGCAATCTGTTTCAAGGGTAGCATGGACTTCTGCCTTTTGATTACAAAACATTTTATGAGGACAAAGAGAGAAGCCTCTTTGGGTCCTGATTTACTTGAACCTAGATAGTGTTTTGTAATAGAAAAGGAACAGCTTTCAAATGAGATGCTTCTGATTTAAATCCTGCTTCTGCCACTCAGCAGTGCTGTGACCCTTAAGAAAATGACTTCACCTGTCTGAGCTGTTTGTTCACCAGGGAAAGGAGGATTGCACTTTCTCCCCACTGTTTAGTACTGAATGAAGGAAGAATGACAGACAGAAGTGTCAGTAGGGTCTCCACTTGACACAAAGTAGGTGCTCAATGAATTCAGCTTCATTGGTGATGGTAGTTAAGACCTCAAGGACCAAGGAATTGTTCTGGTCTTTGTCAGTTCCTCCTCCTGCTCTCCTGCTTTCCACTCCATCCTCGTCCTCAGGCAGGTAGCCCGGTAACCAAGTGAAACCTGATTGGCTGAGAAACTAAGATTCAACTGAAACAACAGTCCTGGCTGATTCAACCACAGAACTTTACCCTTTCATCCTCAGATAACTGTTCGTTTATGGGAAAATTAATATTTGAGTTAATTTTCCCATAAACGAACAGTTATCTGAATGTGTAGTCAGGCTTCAAATTTGCCAACAATCTGTAGCCATTGAGGTAGCCAGTAGATACTGTGCTACTATTACAGTGTTTACAAAGATTTTTCATATTCTTCCTCTCTTCCTCAACAGAGTTCAAGCTCTGATTAAATTTTACCTCCTTGCAAAACAAAACGCTTTGACTCGTTCAGCCTGTGTTGATTTTTCATTTCTGCACAAATTGCTGCCTACACACCATTCATTCTTTATTTATTTTACCCGATGCCATATTTTTATAACTTGCTGAGTATAATTACGGCAGAATAAAAGTTATGAGCCTGAGAGTGTTCTCTGCATTCCCTGTACGCCACTAATGAGAAGTCTGGCTCCGCCCCTTCCTGCCCGCTCCCTCCCGGAAGAGAGGTACTGACGGCCACTTCAGAGGCGGTTGGTGTGTACAACTGGAAAGAGAAGGAACGAGAGGGCATAAAGGACAACTGCAGAGAGACACTTCCGGAGAGCTGGAGGTGCTGCAGCGACATTGAAGAGACGAAGCAGGGTCAGTTAGAAGGGAAGCAGAGGGGAGTGGGATGAAAGGAATTTTAAGGAGCACTTCTAGAGCTCTTTGCCACACTTTCTAGCACTGAAGGGATACGGGTAGAGAACAGGAGTTATTTTTAAGTTCCTACTGATGGCAAGGATTGTGTCCTCTGAAGCTCAGCTTTGCTCCCAAATTGCACCAAATGGCTTAGGGCATTACGTGCCTTATTTCCCTCAACTTGACGCTTCAGACTTATTTTTATTTTCCTTGTATTATCCAAGCACCTAGCACGGTGCTGCACCTGCTTCCAATCTTAATAGCACTGTCTGCTTGACTTCATTCACTTGGTTATTGATCATCAAAATGAACAGGACCTCAACTACCTCAGACAGTTTGGGAGAGTCAATTTCCTATGCCCTTCTCAAATAGTTGTTAGGTACATTCTGAGGTAGATGTGGAGATTAAAAAGGGCTGCTACAAAGGAATCCTGGTCTCTTGACCAAGGAATACTTTTTGGTGTACTCAGAGAACTTGGGACATAGGACTGAATTGCAGGCATTGAACTTAAGGATCCCCGCAGTGGAAAAGAGTTCTTGGAAAATTAGATACCGGCAAGTGCTGTTTGGGTTTATAAAAAGAGAAAGAATGTGTACTCGTGAACTGCGGAGCACGGAGCTCAACATCAGTCCAGGGCAAGATTCTAGAACAATTTTTCTAAACAATGGCTTGTGAGTACTTAGAAAAGGAAGCGGTAAACTCAGCGTGAGCTCCCTAAGAATAGTACCGCCAGGCTAACCTCATTTCCCACTGACAGAGTTACTACGTCGGGAGATCAGAGAAACAGAGTAGAAAAGGGTATCTAGATTTCAGAAAAGCTTTTGATAAGTTCCTCCTGACACCCTCAAAGGCAAAATGGGGAAAGCAAACTCAGTGATATTACCACTGCACAGACACGCAGCCGACAGAAAGTTAGTGTCCAAAAGAAATTAACTAATGAGTCATAATAAATTCAACATGTCACTTTAACTCAGTTAACCTCTCCTAGTAGCCAGTACACCGGGGGCTAGTAATTCAATAGTACAGGTCCAGAGCGCAGCAAATCAGACCAAGCAGCCACTGCCTCCAAGTGATCGATTTCTATGATTTCACTTTCAGAAGTGTCAGTGGAAACCTGAAAATACGTCAGACAAAGCACAGTGTCTAAAGGCAGTGAGGTGCTGTTTCTGCCCTTCTCTCTGCAGATTGTTTGCTTTGGGGCTCCATGCCCTAGGGGCGACTTCCAGTCTCCCTTAAAAAGAGTGATGAGCGTGCTGAAGATCATGTTAAGGAGACAGGAAATGTTGGAAAGAACCTAGAGCTATGTCACTGCCTTCAAAAAGGGGAAGTGGGGCAGAGCATAAATTTCAGATAGGCTACCTTGAAAGGCACTGGGTTTCCCTAAAAATGGAGATCCCTGAGTGTGGCCGGGAGCACTAACAGAAGAACCCATGACTTCTGACTTGAAAGTTTTCCTTAGCCAATTAGAGAGTCTCTGATCTCCCACATGCAAGCTTCCCCATCTGGCTATCTAGTTCATGAGTTAATGGTAAGATATTTTTATTTTTTCACTTATTTTAAATCAAGGGCTATTTTAGATACACAAAAAAAATCACAGACAAAGCTAGAATCAACATGAATGTATACTCTACCTGTGCTTATAATTTTAACATTTTGTTATATGAGGGCTTCAGATTATTTTTTAAGAAATAAGCGATTACAAATGTTTTATTTTCTTCTTCCACAGATAGCAACAGCAGTATTTTAAAGATGGTACGTACATGTACATCTGGTCCATATGTTTTATTTAAATGCTATATGTATCCATAAATAATCTATATTATTTTAAATATGAAGAGTCCAGTTTACTGGAGGAATTTACTGAAACCATCCTCAAAGACATGATGCTGAGTGTTGAATGATGAGTTAGCCAGGTGTTCCAGGGAAAAGAGGGCATTTCAGGCAAAGGAAATAGCAGCCTAAAAAGTCACAAAACCGAAAAAAGCAGGTAAATGAAAATAAAAGAAAAAAATGAACTACAAATGATCTTGCATAGCTTTAGGGAGGGGCTAAATTGGGAGTGCGAGAAAATAAAAAATGAAAAATTAACAAAGACCTGAATATAAAATGTTCTTTCTTCCCATAGAAGACCACTTCTGCATTTTAATTGTGAGGAAAATCTTATTTATATGCATGTTACAGAAATAAATCTGGCAATGATATTGTTAGAATGAAGTGGAGGGTAAAACAGGAAGACCGAGAGCCAAGTTGCCAAGAGTATAACAAGTCCAAAACATGATGGGAGATTACAATAAGCCGGGGTGAGGAGGATACACTAAGGATATTCTTGACACTGGGGTATAAGGGTGTTTCGAATAATTATGAGAGAAATTTGACAACTCTAGTATACTTTCTGGATCAATAGCTATGAAACTATATTTCAAGGAATAATTGTGATCTCTGAATGTCACATGAGATATATGAATATGATAACTGTGGACTGGAATTAGCAACACAATTAAATAAGATTTTAAAATGATATAATGTTTACTAAAACTGTAAAACATTTTCATAATGCCAGTATTCCAAGAATTCCTTTTGGGTTTTGTTTTTTAAGATACCCATTTACTTCTCAAAACATTTTTTATAAAATAATTTACTAGTAATTTTATATAGTTTGTTCATACAGATAAAATATAGAGAGATTCTTATCAAAAATATTCAAGGGTTATAACATAAAAGTATTATTTAAAAGGTCATTCAATGAATCTAGCTCTAATGATTTCGCTAGTTTCTTCCATTTGCTTTCATTGTCACAGAGAAAAGGAAATGAGGTAAGAAGAAAATGAATTCTGCTGTTTCACAGGAACCGGAATGGAGATTTGACCAACCCATCATCCCTCAGAAATCTCTCAGGAGAGTTCTCCAAAACACTGGGTGGTGGGACACGGAAGTTCTCACGTTCACAACCCACACTGATCTGCAAGAATACTAAGTAGCTTTGAGCAACGTGGTCAATTCGGCTTCTTCAGTTTTCAGAGGAAGCGTTTGTTGTTCCTGTTGCTCTGGTCTTAATGACTTTATCTTGCACTGCATAACTCTCACGCAATTAGTTATTTGTCTAAATTTTACCTTTAGGGCATTTAAATTTGTTCTAGATAAAGAATAAGTCACAATTGTTAAAAGTGGAAGCTGTTTCTCTCCTCTTTGTTCTTTTTTTTTCTGTTTTACAGTTTAGAGACAATTAAAACAATGGGAGATCTTAACAGATGACTTCATTATCAAGAGACATCAATTATGCAAATGAGTACGATGGCAAATAGAGCATCTTTTTCTCACAAAGTAGTTACTTTTTCTGGGACAGTGGTTTTCAAACTTGAGCATGTATCAGAATCACCCAGAGAGTTTGTTGCCAAACAGATGGAAGACTCATCCCTGGAGTTTTTGATTTACTGGGTCTGGGCTGGGCCTTCAGAATTTGCATCTTTAACAAGGTCCCAAGTGGTCACATGTTGTTGTCCGGGGACCCCACTTTATAAAGTGCTGCCCTAGGACTTTGCTACCCCTGAGACTGAGTTCAATGGTCCTTTTATGATCCTCCCTTGCCCTCTGTCTATGCCTCTCCTCGGATTATCACTCTGAGGTGTGATGGCTGACTGATGCGTCTAGCTCCTTTAGAGTCTGAGCTCTCCCTGACGCAAGTGCATGTCTCATATACACCCGTGTACTCCAGAGCAGCACACAGAGCCTGCCTGGCAGAGAGCAGTCGATAGTTAGCAACCATGTGTGGGATGACATTTCATTGATCATTAAATAAATGCAAATCTGTGTGTGCACATACATATTTGTGATCTGAAGTACTGAGACAAGTGATAGAAGTGCTGAGTGTTTGGGGAAAATAACATTAAAGAAACAAAGATATAACTAACCCAAGAAAAAAAAGAAATTAGAATTTTAAATTTGCTTTAGCTACCACAGAATATGATGGAAATAAAGTATTTTAGAAAGATCACAGTAATAAAAATGTGCAAATGGTTTCAGCTTTGTCAGATATACCCTTTGGCCCACAATTGCTGTTTAATACTCCATCCTAGGTAGCTAGTAAAACTAAGAATCACCCCAATTCACCTATGATACAGCCAAGGGCACACAGAAATTAGAGAGATCACCCACATCCTAAGCAGAAAGAGAGAATTACAAGGAGAAAAAATGAAAAAGACCTAGTAGGTCATTCACTTGCAGTCTCTGGAGTAGTAGAAGATTAAGTAAAGTAGCACAGAAAAAAATTATGGAACTATACCCAAGAAAACTTAAGACTCTCTGATCCTCTAATTTTTAGTGCCTCATGAAGTTCAAGGATTTATTGTCAATTCACTGCTTAAACCACCATTCATCAAAAGAAAAACATTCCCTGTAGTCTACATTAGAAATGGAAATAAGAAAGGCAATGTAAAAAGTTGATTTTTGTAGTATTAAATGACTCACTTTTTCTTGTGTTCATGAATTTCTGGCTTGTAACTGTACTTATCCAAAATATTAAAATGACCTTCAGGCCAACCCCTTTACTTAAGAGCGAAGGAGAAGAGAAAATTACCAGAACTTGACCATTACAGAAATTACTTGCAAGGCATTTTTCTTTGATAGCTGCAGTTTCACTCATATTATCATCCTTTTCTGTTGACAAGTTTCTAAGATTTTAATCTTGGATGGGAAATGTTACCCTATCGGAAAGGGCTCACATCGTCAGGAGCGGTGCTGTGGTGGAATGTGGAATCATATACAAGAGCACTTGCTGTACTGAGAAATATACCACTGCTCAGAAAGGTATTCAGATGCTTACCCTGCTTGCTCATAAATCACTCTCAGTGTGCTCAAGTACTTAGACAACATACTGAAAGCTTTCTTATTTCTTATATTATAGCCATGTCATTTGCATTGCTGAACTTGGGGTTACATTGGCAATTCCAGATAAACCCTTGCTTAGAAGGCTTATAACACTGACTAAATTTTACCCTGGCTTAGAATTCAAAAGTAAAATGTGTGGGAGGGTTTTTTTTTAACCTAAAGTATGTCTAATATTTTAAGAAGTTGTCAGACAGCATTCATGAGGACCTGGCTATAAAAAAGGCCTTTGGCGGGCAGCCTAGCTACTCACAAGTTGAGATTAGTGCAAACCAGGTGAAGTGGTGTACACCTGTAATCTCAACCCTCCAAAACTGAGGCAGGAGTTCACAAGTTAAAGGCTAGAGTAGACAATTTAGCAAAACCTTGTCTCAAAAAGTAAAGTGAATGGATTTAGATTTTAGAAACAACACTCTGGATGAAGTACGCATTATTTGTGATTTATCGGAGATCCACAAGGAGACCAGGTAGGAGTCCTGAAGAAATCCAAGCGAGACACAATGGGAAGGGAAAGTCCTTGAAGAGAGCCTTGTTCCTTGTACAGGGAGTCCCATTCAGTGCCTGGCTGCCAGTGGCATCCTAGGCAAGGTAGAGAACACAAGAAGAGAAGCAGAACTGGATGAGGTTTACCTGAGAACATGCTGAGGTTGAGGGCCCACTATACACAGATGTCCATGAGAAAAGTCAAAGTACAGGATCAGAGCTCATGAGACCGAAGAGGTGTAAGGACAAAGAAGCATTCCCTTTGCGCATACTGAGAACCTCACAAAGCATAAGTTTAGTATATGACGTGTTATCTTATTAAAGACCAATGACTTCTGCTACGAAGAGTATAAGACAGATAATAAGCACTAAGTTAAAAGTTCCATCCTGCCATGCCAGAAGCCGAAGGGAAAGAATTCTGAGAAGGGGAGGAAGGAGTTTCTGTCTCCAGCAGTCTCTTAGACTGGATTCCAGACTGGGCTCTTCCACCGAAAACAACACAGAAAGCTGAGTAAAACATATGGCCAATGGATCAGTGAGCTGGCGAAAATTAAGGAAATCTCCGAGGCCAAAATTTGAGTGAAAGAGGGAACCCAGACATACAGAGCACTGAAGACAATGTTATTATAGGATACAAAAATGGAGAAGGATACTCCTTATATTATTGTGCTTTCCATTCTTATTTTGCAAATATCCATTCACAATGCTAGACATTTTCAATATACCCCTTTGGTTCCCTCTCTGTCTCCCTCTTGTTTGCTCTGTACCCAGGGGAGACTGGAATTGAGGGACTGCATCAAGCAAATGGCTGCCTTCCCCACGGCTTCTAAGTTTGGCCATGGCAGCAGATGAGATGAGGGGCTGAGAGAGGATAGGGGTGAGGCTGGAGTACGTGTTTCAGGGGTACTTCCCTGCCCAGCAGCTATGGGTAGGCCAGCTTCCTCTGTCACGGTCCACAGTCTCTGTCAAGAGACCCTCTCCTAGAGCTGCTCCACTAGCAAGTGCTTCTCCCTGCCTCTGCAGGCCTGGGTGCAATGGGAAGAGGTAACGGCTCTGGGATGCTCCAGTCCCAATGACTTCTATCACTCCATCACTCTCTTTTGACCCTGCTTACATCTTTACAAATAGTCGCCCGCTAACGGACCTCAGCTTCTCTGCTGGACAGTGCGGTCCTTTCCAGTTCCTAACCAATGCGGCTGTGCAATATTTAGTGGAGAAAAATATTTTGGGAAAGAGGAGGTAAAGTACCAAGTACTGTAGACATTATTTAACTCAGGACTAAGAAGGAAAGAACGCACATGGCAATAAGCAGCTACTTGATTACCTTGCTAAGCACCGTGAGCTACTGCACAGGGTGTGGGAAAGGGTGGCGGCCAAGCCTGGAGGAGAAAATGGAATCGGTAGAGGTGGATGTTTCTGTCAGGAAGTTTAGCAATGAAACAAAGATAAAAGAAGGACTGGTGCTTTGCATTGAACAGCCAGAGTGTGTGTGTGTGTGTGTGTGTGTGTGTGTGTGTGTGTGTGTGTGTAAGAGAAAGAAAGAGAAAGAGAGAGGGAGGGAGCGAGAGAACAAGGCAGAGAGATTACAAATTAGGTTGTCAAAAAGAGTATTAATGAGTGTAGGTCCACATCTAAGAAGCAGGAAGAGAGAGGATCCTGATGTGGATTCTGTGGAGCAGAATCTTCTTTTTCAAGAAAAAGTAAGGTAAATATGAGTATAAACATGTGTGGAGATGAGAAGGCTGGAAGATTTAAGTATTGTTTTTCTGGCCTGTTTTTCTTCTGTTAATTTTGAAGCAGGAGCAGCAAGGTTTTCTGCTGAGGCAGGGACACATGTTGGAGGCTCAAGAAAACTGGTAAGTGTTGGAAGAGCTACTGCGGCCATTGGAAAAGGTTGACTTGCTTTTAATAATTCATCTTTTGATACACTGCAGCCAACCCACTTTCAATGCAGAAGTCAAAGACTGCTGGGTGTCCAATAGACAAGTTCCCTCAGCTTTCTGAGAGGGGGTTTGGACGAATTACTGTTGGTTTCTATTGTCACAGTGGTTTCGAGGTAAGCCCGGCTCTTACAAATATTCATCAAGCACCCAACACAGGAAATGCATCAGGAGCAAAAAGCAAAGGAACAACTGAGAGATTACAGCAAGAAGGGTGGAAACCTAGCAACCAGCAAGTAATATTCATCCAAATTCATCTCATGCAGCTAGTGGTGATTTAATAGGGAAACAAAGCAAACCAGGTTTGATGGGGCTTTGTAGCTTAATAAGACGTCTTAGAATATTAAGGAAACAATGTATGCAGAACATTTTCTGTTCCTTCAGTGTAGGCTTAGGATTAATAGAAATGGTTCTTCCTTCTTGTGCATGGCAATGTGTTTATCATTACTGGTTTACATCCTGAGACCCCATGAGAATGGCTCCATTTCATTGCCCTGACAACCCTTCTCAAGTAGGAGAAGAGTTCAGGCAACTTTGTGCTTGACCAAAATAGAAAATCTGCCCGCTTATGGCAACAAAGTGAACATTCTAGAAATGGGAATAAGACTCTCATGTTTAAACTACTTAAATTACAAGTAATGCAACCTCGAAATTGTGGTTAATAATTTTTTAAGTTATATAAAATATAAAATTGCACTTTTAGTGTGCCTGTGGTACGCCACATGCACTGCACACAAACTGCATCTCTACTGTGAGAACAGCAGTGAGCACACAAGGCTTCAGGCTCCCACGCCCCCGCCTGTTCCCACCTGATCACAGCAGCTGAGCTTTTCCACTTTGCAGACATAGTCTCCAGGTGCCATCGCCCTTGTGCAAAGGATTTCACACCTGGAAACTCTGAAAGCCATTGTGCTGGAGGACCAATATAAGGAATCCTTGGGCAATTCCTCCCCTAACCAAAGAATTGTTTTCCTTTCTTGGGCAAACACTTACTGAGTATCTTCTGTGTATGAGACCATCTTCTACAATATAATGGGCATAATGAGGTTAAAAACAAAGGAGAGAAGGATGCAGAGGTTTAGTTAATTAACAGAGTCAGTCTTTGAGACAAGCAAGTGTGACTCTGAGCACCAGGAAAAATAAGCTTCAGCTAAAGGAACAGAAGAGCCACAAATATTTTTGAGAAAGAAAAGGAGTCAAAACATGATGGCCTCTATTTCCTTTATGAATAGTTCTGCCACATTCATTGCACAGTCATCAATTATCTACCACATGAAGACATTACACCAAGGGACAGATGCAGAGATGATTGTAATAGAAAATAAGTACTTGCTAGGTGCAGAAAGGATTGTTTTTGACCTAAAGTTGGTCAAAGGAAACCAAGCAGAGATTAAATTTTTCCTACACTGTTGGTGATTAAGTTTTCAAAAGATGGAAATTCTTGGGCACTGATTGACATAGGCAATTCTGCTTAATAACATGTTGATGATCTCTGTATATCACATACTGTCATTTCCTGTGTTTTATAAAATAAAGGAGATCGGCCTTCCAAACATATTCTCACTTAATCTTCACAATCTTGCAAGCTAGATATTATTGTTACCATTATGCAAATGAATTATCTCAAGGAAGAAAAATAACTTGCTCTGTGGTATATCCTCCATAAAAGGCAGGGCCAGGATTTGAATCCAAGTTCCAACCTCAGCACCTGGCCTTCCCGGCTTCCCCAGAATCTCTCAACGCAGCTTCCTATGACCAGCACCCAAAGCCCCTATTTAAGAATACTTATGTGTTGCTGAGAGACTTTTTATTAGAAGAAATGTGTATGGATGTATTCTTTTTAAAGTTTTGACAGGTTTCTGTTTCACATAACCAGAGACAATCAGTTTTTTGGTTGAAAATGTTACTCTAGAGCGCAAGTCTCATAGGGCCCTGAGAGCTCTGGGCATTTACGGGGGGTTCTGGGCCTTAGTCACCTTCAGTACGAACACAGACTCAGCAGAGGAAGAGCCCAAAGAATGCTAATAGGGATGAACTGCATGAAAAGTTGGAGATTCCCTCTTTGAGGAATGTTCCGGTGAAATTAAGAGGCAGAAGTGGGATCAAACTCTTTGTGGTATATATTCATCAATCAATGACAGGATTCCACTATATCCATAAGCTGTTTCATTTTCAGGATCCAACTCAAGACCCACTGCTTTTATTCCATTTAACTGGTATGTACTTAATTCTGCCGACCACCTGTGAAATCAAATGTATTATCCCCATTTTATAGCTCACAAAAATGATGGCTCAGAGAAGGTTTTGTGATTTCCATAAACTGACCCAGCTAAAAAGTGATAGAGACTAAATTTTACTCCATGATATTTGAAGCAAGTTGAGGGGAGGTTATTACAAAAATCTTAGAAGAAACTAATTCAAGAGCTGGCCTCTTCCCAAGAGAAGACTGTATAGCCACAAGATCAGCAAAGAGAGCCACTTTGCTCTTGCCTTACATGGGGGACAGAAAGAGAAGATTTTTGTCACCAAGACAATCTCTGCAAATGACATTGGAAGATCCAGGAAACTTAAGGAAATAAAATACCCGGAATTAATTTTCTATAATATATCTATCACTAACGGTTTAAATGGATTTTATAAGAATTTTATTACACATAACTCTAACCGAACTCTAACTCAGATTTACAGAAGCTAAAATTTCCATAAAATATAAAATGTGAATAATGTAGATTACATCCTACTGTACAATAAATACACATCCCAGGCAGGAGGAGATCTATAGCCTCATTTTCCTCTTGACACCCACAGAACAACTTTCCCTGGCAAAAAGTTTGCTGACTGCAGCAGTTCAGCCGGAGCCCTAACAAAGCAAGGCACAGTTTTCTTGGTGAAAATGCTTCCTCACCGAGGCAGTTTAGAGCGCAGGCTCTGGGGTTGGGTGACCTGGTTCTGAACACCACATCTGCCACTTACCATCTGTGTGACTTCGGACAGTTTATGCGACCTCACTGTGTCTGTTTCCCACTTTACAAATTGGTCTAAGATTGTTATTAGGATCAAATTTTAAAACACACAGAAATACATTAGGTTGTTTCACGGCTCATAGTAAGCACTTTATAAATGCTAGTTAATGTACATTGATATATAATGATACATATATCAGCGTATCTTTACATTTCCCCAAGCCTTAGCTACGTTCTCTGCCAACACTTCCATTCGACTGGGCTAAGGCAGGTGAAGCTCTTTTGAAAGTGAGAGCATCCATGGTAATTATCCATAGAATCAGAGGCAGGAATTCAGAACACCCTACTACCCACAGCCCGTCTTTTCGGTTGTCTAAACAGAAGCAGCCCCAAAATTAAGATGAAGCACACACACACATTCTCTCTCTCTCTCTCTCTCTCTCTCTCTCTCTCTCTCTCTCTCTCTCTCTCTCTCTCTCTCTCTCTCTCTCTCTCTCTCTCTCATATTTAAAAGTGGCCACTGCTTGGTCACTCACTATATAACAGGTGCTTTGCATGTATTTCTGATTATAACACAAAGTATTTATTGTGTATTTATTTATACACAATAATAAATACAGCAATGTATTTATTGATACCAACCCTGTAATTCACGATTTGAACTTCACAACTGAGGAAACAACCTTCAGAAAGTCCCATTAACATCAGGTATCAGAAGCTGGAAGGCCAGCTAGGATCATCGTCACTGCAGGAGCCTGGTTATTTCTGCCACTGTTACACTATACGTGGACAGTACCACCCTATCCTGCTCCCGTGCCTTGCCCTGCACCCTGGGCCGCTCCCTCGTGCAGGCTCATGGTTTGAGACTGTGCCCTCTGGAAGGGATCTAAACTTGGCCTCCTTCACAGTGTGCCTGCATGCTGAATGCTCCCTTCACTCTTCTTTCTTTCCTGGGGAAATAACAAATTTATTTTAGCCAAGATGTTTACAGGCATGAAGAACCTACTATGAATGCTCTTAGAATAAGAATCATAACATGTCATCTTGAAAATGTGCCAGGCATAACCTCAAAGCTTACCAGGTGTGACCTCAGTCTCCCAAAAATCATTTCATAAGCACTAGAACAAAGTTTACTTAATTTCTTGAAAGTCACAAAGGTAAAGACTGATTAGGGCTTCCTGACTCCAAAAGCTAACCTGTAAAAATCATTTTACTTTTAACCAATGAAGTATTCCCTCAGTGTTTTATTTTGTTTTGAAGCCAAGTTGCTTAGGCTGGCCTTGAACTTTCAGTCTCCTGCTTCAGTCTCCCCAGTAGCTGAGATTATAGGTATGTGCCACTATGCCCAGCTAGCATTTTAATTGCTAAGACATCAGTCAAATCTTGGACATGAGGGCAGGGACAAGGGCTGCTTAGAAGACAGCGATGACAGATGATTAGGCTCACATTTGAAGCCCAAACAATCAACCAATTTAAGCAGTTTTCGAAATGAGGTTTTATTAATACTGTCATCCAAGCTTTTGTTTGGTTATTCTCTTCCCAATATCAACTATTAACCCCAGCATTAAACTGTCAAACTGTAGTCTAATGAGGACACTCCTGAAAACTGTCAAGATCACTGAGAGCATCTGATAATTTCAAATGTGTAAGCATGGTTTAGAGGGTGGTCTGTCTCTGGAGTGGTGGGAGAATGTTGAATGTTAAGATCTCCCAGAAGTGGTCAGATCTGCTCTTTTTTTACAACATTTTCTGCCTAGAGATAGAAAGTAAGGAGATGGGATGTTTGAAAAGAATATCTTCACAGAAAGGGGTCACCATCTAAAATCAATAGTGCAAATCGAGCAATCCTCCTAATGCAATCATGATGTCCACAGGATTCTGCCAGTAAACAAGCGCTGTAGTCTGGCCTCTTTGGGGGACTTGAAAAGATCCAACTAATGATCTTGAATCCTTTATTTGTGTACAATGTGGCACCTACTTGGATTCAACCTACAAGGACATTTTGTTTGTTTGGTACTGGGACTCGAACTCAGGGCCTTGCACTTGCCAGTGAGGCACTGTGCCACTGAGCTATATCCCCAGCCCTATGAGGACATTTTAATTGTTGACAAATTTTGTGTTGTAAATCTGGCTTTAATGTAGTAGAATAAAAGCAGACCCAGACTTGCAAAGCCAAGGACCTGCTCTTTGCTCTACCACTATCTGCAGAATAAACTCAGGCTTCATGTGCGGGTCCTTCCTCATCTCGCAGGATGCCCAGGGAATTGAAGAGAATCTCGTATCTGTTAGTGCACTGTAAGTTCCAAAACACCATACAAACTTAAGGGGTTCAGTTGTTGTTATCACAATAGATATGGTGGCTCCTTCTAACTAAGGACCGTCAAAGTGAGGGAAGAGTGCCCCGCCTCAGCTAGGAGGGGAGGAGAGGAATACAGAGCTTTTATTAATTCATTTAGGCTTGATGCCAATTGAATTCTAGCTCTAGACTATTTCCTGGAATTATGATTTAGCAGTGCCAGAAACAAATATAGCTATCAAGTTCAACCACTTGCACAGAGAACAAATTAGTTCATAAAATGTAGTGGATTTTATCTCTAAATTGAAATTTTGGCCTAAGTCAGTGGCAGACAGTAAGTCATTTAAATTTTTCCCAGTGGAGCCCTTTGGTTAGCTGGTGTTTTGGGGGGCAGGAGGGAAATAGTCATTAAGACTAAGGTAAAGTAATGATGAGAAAAATATATTCCTATGTCGTGTCCTAGCAAGAGTCTATTTGTGATATTAAGTTTACATCTGTTACATCTGTTTTTAAAGTCTGTAACTCTCTTGGGTCTTTGAGATCAGTAATTGTAACAACTTTAATTTTTGTTAAGAATCACCATGACTTGTAGCCATGAATTTTTATTTTTTAATTTAGAGCAGAGACACAGTATCTTCCATTTTTTAATAAGAATCTTCAGTAGTTTTAAAGTAGGAGAATCTCAGAATCATTGTTGGAAATTATAGTTTCGCAAACTCAAACTAGACTTCTGCCTGGAATAGGGCCAGGCAGGTATAACGCGTGAGTGGTGGAGTCTGAACTCCATGGGGAAGAAGGAAAGCTACTCCTCTCCTTCAAGGTCGAACTGGTACTCAACATAAATCACATTTTATGCTAAAGAAACACATATACAGTTTTTCAGGTGTTTCAATATTGTATGAAATTCCCAAAACCTGAATTTGTGTGCTTGTGAAATGTCTTGATTTAAAAATATTGCCTCAACATTAAAAAAACTATGTGTGCTAAAAAGTACATTTGAAGGCTACAATAACCCAGTGAGAAGGTACTTGGATACCTCTACTTTAAACAAGAATTGCTTGCAAGTTAGAGTCTGAATGAATGAATGAATGAATGAATGAATGAATGAATGAATGAGTGACATGCTAGTTCTTTAAGATTACTGATCTTAAAATGGTTTTGGAGATGATGGTGGTGTCGGTTGTTGTTACTGTTATTCTGCCACTGACAAAGATATACCCTAACACTTGAAGTAATTAAAAATGACCAGTCCTTTGTTTCCAGCGGAGGGGACTGTCCAACGAGACAACCACGCACTTGCTCATTGTGGACACGTTCTTCTCACAGCAGTAACATTTTATTTTGTTGCGGGTGCAGTTGTCTACCTATCTTTCATGGTGCAGCTCATTGCATTTTTAAAAGATGTTTTTTCCAGGAGCTAATTGAGCTTTATCTATGTGAGTGAGCTAGAATCTGTCACTGACAGCCTGCAGAAGGCCATTTCTTCAATTGCGTGAAAGAACTAAAGAGTCAGACATGACAAACTGTAGCTCGGAATACCTGGCAGCAAGCCCATTACTGCCGCCGTGCCAAGATGCTCTAATAAATTACTTGGCGAACACAGGCTCACTTTATTTCTGTCATGAAACTCGCCACCCTAAAACCAAAGGAGAGGATTTTACTTTTTTTCCTATCATAGTTTGTCAGGGCCTTTTGGAAACGGAATGCATTATTTATTTTTCACAAAACATAATTGCTGGCAAACCCACTCTGGTCTATGAAAACAGCTTGCTTTTGTTTCTTCTATGATTCCTGGAGAAACAAACCTTAGGCTTTCTTTTTATACCACCCCCCCTCCCCCGCCAAGAAGCAACCGTTAACATGGCAGGGACCGTAGCAAATAAAAAATCAAAACTGTAATTCTTTCCAGGCCCATTTTATCAACTGGATTCTATTGCCTTAGCTATTCTTTGTAACCTAAGAAATAATTGGCTTTTTCCTAAAGGGTGGAGCTAGAGTGCCCTATTTTATCAGAATGCCCTTATCAGTCATTGATTTAAGGGATTAAGAGTAAGACGTGAAGGTGTCTGTCAGTATCCTGGGGATTTGCTCTATTTAACTTGGATCAAATCCTTCCATAGAGCGGGCCAGATGGGATCCTAGGCCTTAAATTGGTAAGTTCTTCTCAAATTATCCTCAGGTAATTCTCTGAATTGATTCTTTCTGCTGTTTTCATCCCAATTCTAATATTCAGTTTTGATGATGTGACTCAGTAGTACATCATAGATTTAGGTATTTATCTTTGTGGGGTCCTGGTTTTGATACAGCCCTTGAAATAACGGCATCACTTCGGCTGGTGGAAAGGCATTCTCTCTTGGCCAGACCTTTTGGCTTTTGAGAGACAAGGTGAATCAGGGTAGGGCTGGTTCCCCAAATGAGATGCAGACTGCCATTGTCCGATGATAAAGGGTGGGATGCAAGTAATTAGGAGTGATCTATTTAAGTCCACTACATTACACTTGGGGCCCAAATATAAACACGATTTTCAGACACTCTGAAGTCTAAAGTAGAACTGTCTATAAGGTCTTCTTGAGCAAAGGAAGCCTTATAGGTGGGTGGATTCCCCAGAAATCTTTGACACAAGGAAGCTACTCATTTGAAGTGGAAATCTCTTGTAACTGCAGGCACAGCCTCAGTGTTATTTGCCCACATGCGAAAGCCGAGAGCAAGGTGCCTGCGCTGGTGGGCTGCAGAGGACCCGCGCAGGGCACTCCGTCCAGCATCTTCCTCAGCTCAGCCGTCCCTGGTCTTCATTTGGTGTCGTAGCCCGTCAAAAGAGGAGGGGGTTCAGCTGATAGCCTGAATCGCAGGGGCAGGAGGCGAAGACCCGGCCGGCGTTCCTGAGCTCACACACTGCCCCGCTGACCCAGCCCCATAGAGTCATGGACTTGGTATTCACTCCCACAACCTCACTACACCCACACCGTTATTGCCAATCCCTGTCGCTGTTCTGAGCTGCCTAGGATTGAGGCTGAGTTGAAAAGGGAAAGGAAATGAGAAATATCATTCTGCTATTCACTCCTCTTCACAGATTCAGAGTTCAGAATATATGTCCTTGGTCATAGTTCCACCATGTACACGCCTTTTCAGATTACTCTTGCTGTAGCTTTGAGAGAGAAATCAACCTACTCCCTAGGCAAAGTTATTCCCATATGTTTCCAATAAAAAGAAACTTTCACTCATTGCCACTTGGGTCATTTTTCTCTTCGCCTTAATGTCAAAATTTCCTTGGGAAATATCTGCTTTCCTGCTGAACACAATTAGAATCTAGTATTCTGTACGTTCCGCAGGCATCTTAGTGTTCACAGCTTCTATTAACAGCCATTATCCATTCTCATCCTGAGGAACTCCCTGGATACACTGTTCTCTCCTAACTGCGTTTCTGTTGATTCGGTGGTTCCTTTAGCAAACACTTGTTGTGTTCTTTTTCTACATTACACCCCTGCTGGGCACTGAGAAAAACAACAAATTGTTCCTTTCAACTAATACATATGTGATGCACACATTCGCAATGTGCTTGGGAAATCAGAACCTAATAGGAGAGATAAGCAAACCCAAAGGCACACATGAAAAGAAAGGGGAAAGTGATGGCACATGTCTGTAACCTCAGTGCCGGACAGGCTGAGGCAGTAGACCACTGCCAGTTCAAGGCCAGCCTCAGCTGCCTAGTGAGTTCAAGGCCAGCCTGAACTACAAAGTAAGACCCTGTCTCAAAAATTAAAACTAAAGAAATAAATAACATAAAAAGAGGAAGAGAAATCAAGTTGTTTTGAGCACTACATAGTGTGTTTTGGAAATGCAGAGTGGAAGTGGAACCTGAGCAGATGTAGAGATAGCCATGGACAGATGGATTTCATTCACTTTGGTTTTGCCAAATTCATGTGCTGGTTGTTTTCCAAGAATCTGCTTAGCACTGAATGGATCATTTTATGGCGAGATGCTCTCAGGAGAGGGCTAGCTCTTACTCTAATGAAATCTGGTAAACCCAGACTCATCATGGTGGTCTCCTTCACCACATACCCACCAGCCTTTTCATCTTCTAGAAACTTCAGGACCTGTCCTGAGGTTTGATCCCCAGGGTTCCTCTCCCTTCTCACCTTCCAGAATGACAATTACAGGGCAGAAAACTCAGAAAAATTAAAACAAAAACACTTGGGCAGTGTTCATATAATTATTTGAAATAAGATAAGCAAAATATCAAAACCTCAATGAATCTGTCTCTTTGCTTCAGATTCTTGGCTTATTCTGAAACATTAACATCAAAAGTTTACTTTCCCTTGCTTTGAGCTTTAATGTCACATATGTCTGGTCTATTACAACAGCTGAAATAGAAGTGGTTGCAAGTGCTAATTTGTTGTTGATTTCTTAGGTTTCTTCTCCTCTTAAGGACTGCGCCGTCACTAGATAGAGCTCATTTTTACTTATACTTGTTCAATATCTATGCAGTCTGGGAAGCTCAAAGCTACATTAGAGAACATAAACTTGCAAATTTAGTGTTTACATTCTGAATATTTGGGAGTAATCCTGAAACTCCATGGCATGTCACACTTCGCATTTTGTTGAGATACATTTTGGGATCTGGTGTTTCTTATGCCTAGAAATCCATCCATCAAATACACTGTATATACATATCTGCCCTACTTTGTTGCATTTTATTTGTGTCTGTGCATGCTTTTTGTCTGTTTATAAATTTGATAGAAGCAGTTATGTGCAATAATATTTTTAACAAAATGAGAAACTCTCTAAATATTGGAGCAAAGAGAGGGGGAAAGGGAGAGAGAGAGAGAGAGAGAGATCTACTACATTATCCTGTTTCTCCCTAGCAATGGCAACATGACTAACACAAAGACACACTGTAACTGTTCATGGCATATTTAATGCAGTCCAGCTACAAGTAGTTACATCTGACCTACTTCAAACACTAAGACAATCTACAGGAATGCACCTGATTTTCAGAAATTATTCTCTATCCTTTCTATTTTATTTTTCCATTTTTAAAGCCTTAAGGATACTCATGCATAGCATATTTCTGTCTGAGTGTGTCATAAGATGATGCTTAACTCACACAGCTTTTCACATAAGGTGATATTTAGGAATCTAACCCCTTCCTCTCTGAGGCTTATATAATCCTTCTGTAAGCATAACTTGTTATGGTGAACTTTAGTTCTCTGATCTTAAATATGGTATCCTCTTTCAACCTGGAACTTTAATTATAAATTTTATATTGAGCAATATTGTGATAAATTTGCTGCTCGGAGGTGGGGCCATGTTGGAGGGATGGTTCATTGGGAGTGTGACCTGGAGGGGTGTGTTCTTATATCCTGTTCTCCTGCTCTTCCTCCTCCTCCTCCTTCTCCTCCTTCCCTTCCCTTCCCTTCCCTTCCCTTCCCTTCCCTTTCCTTCCCTTTCTCTCTCTCTCTCTCTGTCTCTCTCTCTCCCCACCCCCCCTACTCCTCCCTGCTATGAGAGGAGCTGCTTTCCTCTACCACACCCGTCTGCCTTGCCATTTCTGCCCTGGAGCCATCTAACCGTAGACTGAAACCTCAAAGCCATGTGCTAAATCAAACCTCTCCCATTCTAAGTTGTGGACACCATGTATCAGGTGTCAGCAATGAGAAAGCCAACTAAATAGGCCTGAAATCTGAGTAATAAAAGAAAGAGCTGCAATGACAACAGAAACCCATAGGAATATGTGATATGTGGAACCATGTGAATTTCAGTGGGGAAGAAAAAGAAGCTGAGAACCACAAATTTTCCACATCCAATTCCCTTCCTCTGAAATGTGTTCGCTCAGGATCTTCTTCCGAATATCTATTGTGTCCTCCAGTCACACTTCACGTGGTCATAACACATCCCCAGACAGCTGTGAAGAACAAATGGTTCCCTCTTTGGATGCTCACTGATCAGTAATAGGCCACTTTTACTATGCATCCCACCTTCTCATGCTGTACAATGATCTAGGGTAGTGATGGCAAACCTATGGCATGCGTGTCACCCGCAGGCACACAGAGCCCTCCCTGTAGTGACCCAAGCCAAGTCATCCCAGACCTTGAAAGAGGCAGCTGAAATATTTTCTAACCCTAAAGATGCATTTAGAAAATTCTACATTTGCAGACAATCTTACAAGCTATCAGGAAATCTATAAGGAATTTTCTAGTTCGGTTGCAGCCGCAAAGGAGATTTTCAGAAACTGAGTTTTACAGTTCCATAAGTGGGGACAACCTGCTGTCTCCTTACTTCTCCAGATAAAGCCAGATTTGAAGGACTTGATCTTTCCTGCTCACACTAGTCAGATTTTGGAAATCTGGAAATGTTGCAGTGTTGGGAGCAGTGTTGCTTATACTCAGTGGAAGCAGTGGGAATCCTGGGAGCAGTGTTGCTTATACTCAGCATGTGGGCAGAGAAGGATTTACCAAGACACCAAAGGAAAGGCACTAACTTTGTGGTCCCCAGTGTGGTCCACATGGCAGCAGTAGCGGCATCACCTGGTAGTTTATTAGAATTGCAGAATGTCAAGCCTCGCCACAGACCTTCAGAACAGATTTGTAGCGCAGTGCCTGGGGCCTAGCAAGCACTTTAAAACGTTACCTCCCATTACTACAATATGTGAGCCCGATTTTGGGTGATGTGGGGTGTGGTGTGAAGAAAGAAAGGATGGAAAATAATTCATTTCAAGGAAAAGTGCCTGAGCACAGTCACTGAGATTTAAGAGGCTGGGAGACCTGGGAAGGGGCACAGATTTTCAGCAGATGCAGTGAATGGAATGTGGCCAGGAAAGACCCTGGAGCAGCAGTGTGGGAAATTCAGCAAAACACTTTGGATGAAATTTTCAGAAGTTCCCTGTCTTTCTTGAGGATAACAGAGAAGCATATTCAAAGGAGTAATGTGATGATGTTCATTAATTAGAAAAAATAAGACTAATGTGGAAGTAACTATTAAAATAACTATTGTACTGCCATAATCTTGGCAAGAGAAAACGGTTATTCTGGGGATAAAAGAGATATACAGCAAGATTTGACAGCCATCTCTGAATTAGAGCTCCTTCCTTTCATTTAGGGACTAGGTAACAAGATGACTGTGATTTTCATGCATGGATGTCATGAATGACAGTGGTAACCCAGATGACAAACAGCTACTCTGGAGGCTGAGACAGGCTCAGCTACTCTGGAGGCTGAGACAGGAGGATTTCTTGAGACCAGGAATTCAAAACGCACCTATGCAATATTATAAAAACTCATCTCAAATTTTAAAACTATGATAAAGCCTTTTTCCATATGTCTGAATTAGACTTACAGCCAGCGGTAAGGAGAGTAACTGAAACAATTAACAGAAAACCCAAAATAATGAGATTGCAACATAGAACTTTGTTTCTCAAGGAGAAGTTGAAATCAAAACAGTTCAGGACTTATGCAGTGCTCCACATATTGGGACCAAACCTTCTTTTGTCTTGTTGGTCTATCCTTAAAGGGTCACCTCATGTCCAAGTAGCAGGTCCAGCTTTACCATGACTTTCTCACCCTGGCCACTAGGAAGGAAGCAATGGATGAAGAAGGAAGATTACTCAGGAGTGTAGTCAAAGGCTGCTACTTAAAGAGGGTTCCCAACCACTGTGACCTTTGTGACACGTTCCCATACCCCACTAAAAAGAGTAAATAAAGAAGGCTGAGAAAAGTGGATATTATTTTGAGTGGCATTTGCCCAGTTAAGAGTTGGAGATTCTATCACTATTCGTGGGATACAGTATACACTGGAAAGCAAGTAGCAATTTCTGCCACAGCCAAATAGGGGAAGCACGTTTAGCTCAGGGGAAAATAAATGTTGTGCATAAGATAGCTTCGGGAACAGTTCGTGAGAAACACCCAGGAGGCAGCTGACGTCTCCAGAGTTCAGGAAAGAGGTATTAAGATAGAGATAAGAATTTACATTTCTTTCCTCCTGTTTCTAGTCATCCAGAAACAAGCTTCTGAGACTCTGAAAGTAGTTTATTTATTCCATCCACGGAGACACTTGTTGGCCTAACTATAAGGCCCCTACAGATAGTGCAGCATTATGACTATCTAAAACAGAATTATTCCGAAAGTTTACAAGTAAGAAACTCCTCCCAGCACTGGGTGATAGTTCCATTCCTGATGCCTATGAGCAGAACATATTTTTCATCTGTCAGGTTTTGGAGCCATTTCTTAATTTTGCTTCAAGGAGTTTTAGTTTGTGAACATTCAAACTTCCTTATAGGAATTTTTTGAAAATATATTTCATCTCCAAGTACTTATGCCATCCCAAGAATAACATTTATTTTATGACTATAAAATAACAAAATTTATTTTCAGACTCAGAACTCTTACAAGGTTTCATGGTACCTGGACAGAATGAGTACTGCCACCACTACCCTTGGTCCTGATGTCCTCAGGACAAAGATGAACACTGTCTTCAAACTCACTTCATATTCCCAAGGGACTACTCATTGGAGTTCTGGGAGTTAAGGATGCAGTACCCTATAAGTGACTGTCTGTACTATTTCCACTGACCAGCCCCAATTTAAAAGACACCTTGACACCCTGGGGCAGTCCAAAGAGTAACACATGTAATAATGTGTCTCAGAATTAAGTGCATATGTGACACTTCAAGGATTCTCGAGAAAAGGTAAGCACATCAAGATCCTGAGTCAGGAAATGGGTGAGAAACATACTTATCTGTAAAATAAAACCAAAGAAAAACTTTGCAAGGAAACAATTTGGACCTAAAATGAAGGAGCGTTTCCTCAAATTCCAATCACATTTTTCACAGAAGTAGAAAAAAATCCTGAAATTGTAAGGAACCATAAAAGACACCTAATAGCCAAAGCAATCTTGAGGAAAATGAACAAAGCTGAAGGCATCACACTATCCAACTTCAAAATATATGACAGAGCAAACCAGCACAACACTGGCATAAACGCAAACACACAAGACCAGTGGAATGCAAAAGAGATCGCAAAAATTAATCCATGCTTACAGCCAACTGATTATTTTATAAAGATACCAAGAATACATAACAGGAAGGTAACAGTCTCTCCAATAGGCGATACTAGAAAAACTTGATATCTACACTCAAAAGAATGAAATTAGACCCTTATCTTACACATATATTTAAAAAAACTCAAATCGATTAAACTCTTAAAAGCGCCAAACTATACAACTAGTAGCAGGAAATATATAGAAAACTCTCCATAACATTGTTATGGGGAAAATTACTTGGTATAAGACCCAAAGACACAGGTAACAAAAGCAAAAAAATAGAAATGGTATTGCATCAACTTAAAATATTTTGCATAACAAAAGAAATCATCAATAGATTAAAGAAACAACCTACAGAATGGAAGAAAATATTTGAAAGACATACCTCTGATAAAAGTTAATATCTAAAATATGTAATGAATTCAAACATCTCAACTGAAAATGAGTACTTGAAACTTTAGCAGAGCAATGAGACAAAGAAAATAAAGGAAAATAAATAGGAGATGAAGAAGTCAGCTATCTCCTTTTTGCAGATGACATGATTCTTTATATAGCCGACCCAAAAATCTTCACCAGAATACTCTTAGACTAATAGATAAATTTAGTAAAGTGGTAGAGTAGAAAATCAAAACACAAAAATCAATAGCATTTCCAAATACCAACAATGAAACCACTGAGAAAGAAATCTCATTCATGGTAACTTCAAAATAAATAAATAAATACCTAACAGGTAACCTAATCAAGGATGTGAAAACACCTATAATGAAAATCTAGGGCTGGGGATTTAGCTCAGCGGCAAAGCGCCTGCCTGGCAAGCGCAAGGTCGTTGAGTTCGGTTCCGGGTACCGCAGGAAAAAAAAAAAAAAAAGAAAATCTATAGTTCTTTGGAAAGGGAAATTGAAGAGCATAATAGAAAGTGAAAATACATGCCCTATTCCTAGATAGGCCAAAGTATCACAGTAAAGATGGTTGTGTTGCCCAAAATTAGAACCAAAATAAAAACTGGACAATTGAAATGAATAGATACTTCTAAAAGGAAGTATAAGTGGCCAATAAATGCATGAAAAACTATTCAGCATCCTTATCCTTATAGAAATGCAAATCAAAACACTGAGATTCCATCTTACCCCAGTAGGAACGGTATCATCAAAGACTCAAAAAAAAAAAAAAAATGCTAGTGAGATTGCAGGGGGAAAAAGGAACACTTCTCCATTGCTGTTGGGAATGTGAACTAGTACAATCACTATGGAAATCAACACTAATTTTCATCAAAAGCTAAAACTATAAATTCCTTTTGACCCAGTTATTGCTATTCTGGGATCTTTCCAAAAGAATTAGACTCACCGAGTTACAGTGGTCCATGCATGCTCATATTTACACCAGCACAAGTCACAGTGGCTAAATTATGGAAGCAGCCTGTGTGCCCATCAGTTGGTGAATGGATAGAGACAGTGTAGTATATATACACAGTGAAGTACTATGCAGCTGTAAACAAGAATTTGAGTCACTTGCAGGAAAATGGATGGATCTTGAGAGAGTTTGCTAAGTAAAATAAACCAGACACAGAATGTTAAGTATCTCAGTTTCTCTTATATGAGAAAGCTAAGGTATAAACAATTTAAAGGGTAATATCAAAGAAAGATGCCATGAAGTTGGGAAGGGGATCTGGTAAAGACAAAAGGGGAAAGAGTGGGAGAGGAAATAAAAATAATTATGATGCCATATGTATTTGTGTATATAAATTCTCCATGATCAATGTAATTGTTATGTCACAAAGATATACTAACAATGAAAGAGGAAACTATCCAATCATCTGAACAGTGTTAAAAGAAAAACACAGGTGCAGAGACCTTGAGTTCAAAAGGAGCTGGCAGTTTTCCAGCAACAAGAACGAGGACAATTTCACTAGTGATCAGTAGGCGGTGAGGATAATGGTGCAAGGTGAGGCTGGAGGAAAGAATAGATGTGGCCTTGGGGACCTCATTAAACAGCTGTGATTTTAGTTCAAGCACAGTGAAAGGTAATTGATGGATTGTTTACAACATAGTTATATTATCGTGTCTAGAGTTTTAAAAAACTCTTCGGACATTGTATTAGTCTCTTTTGTCAGTGTAACATTGAATACATTGTGTCAACTTGAGAAGTTGAGAAGTTTAACTAAGCAACTCAGCAGGCAGCCAGGGTCCTTACTTTGTAAACATCCTCATCCTGTGCAAGAGTAGGGCACAGAGATGCTGTGAGTGTTATATCACCCTGGGGGGAATAGCCTGCTTACTGTATAAGGGGGAGAAAAGAGGCTTTCTTTCCCCCATTTGTTCTTGTTAGTTTTGCTGTCTTCTGCTGCCTTGAACTGTTGCCCTCTGCCATGTGCCACCCTGCCATGGAGCCAACTGATTAAGGACTGAAACCTCCACAAACTGTGAGCTCAATAAACCTTTCCTCCCTTAATTTTGAGTGTCAGATATTTTATCTCAGCAATGAGGGAAAAGTAACCAAGACAGTTACTAAAACAAATTATCTGAGGTAAGTCAACTTTATAAAGAAAGGAACCTGGCTGAAGAATAGCTGAAAGAAAGAGAGACAGAGACAGAGACAGCAAACTGAAGAAAGAAGTGAGAAGGAAGGAGAGGGAGGAAATGGGGAGAGGGAGGAAAGCAGGGAAGAGGAAGGGTGGACTACATTATCGATGTAGGTCACAGTTTTGGAGGATCTGAGATCCAGTAGCCCATCAGTGTGACCTCTGATGAGGCACTAATTCTGGATGTCTGTGGAAGGAACACATGTGGGAGCAGGAGATCACATTGCCACGTAGGAAGCCAGTGGACAATTCAGAGGCCAGGCCTGCTTTTGTAACAATTCTCTCTCGTGCATGCTTACGAGACCCATGCAAGTTACATTCATCCCTTCTGAGGGCAGCTCCCTCAGGGACCTAAACATCTCCCATAAGATTCTACCTCTTAAAAATCTCACCACCTTTCAGCACTGCCAGGACAGGGACCTGAGAGAAGCTCAGAAGTCACATCCATCCATAGGACACGGTAGGCTAAAGAAGGAAGAGTGGGTGCCGAGAGATAGGTGCGGACAGTATGGATACAGCACAGGAGAGAAAGCTCATGGCTTAAAGCAAAGTGCTGGTGACGCCTGTGGAGAGAAGAGCACAGATTGAGGGAATCACTGTCAACAGACTCAAAAGGAATTCTCAGGGTGGTAAATACAAGAAAAGAAAGGGAAGAAACTATGGAAATTTCCAGATTTCTGGTTTGAGCAACTCAGGTCATGATTAAGTAGTTAAGAATGGACGAGGAAAGATTTAGGTGAAGGGAGCTTAAGAGTTCAGTTGTGAACAAAGTAAATTAAAGGTGGTAAGACATTTAAAGGGAACTGTCAGATAGTCAGCTATAGAGCCTGAACGCCAACGAAAGGTTTAAGCTAAAGATATAAATGGAGCTGTCATTATGTCAGGGGTTTAAACCAGGGAAAGAATGCATCATCCCAGACAGCAATTCCAAACTGAGTCACATTAGTCACATCTTTGTAACACATCTATGTATAATTATTTACTTTAATACCTTTTCCAGAAATCAATTAAAATGTTCACTTAAGTACTTTAATCTCTTGCAAAGCAAGGACATCTAAAATATCTCCTGTTTTATGACAGCTGTACTGTATTTTAACATGCAGTAAAATAAATATATAACTACTGAAAGAAAAATGTTGGCCTACATACCATCTGAAGTTAACTTTGATTCCACTAAGACAATGCAAACCCTATTTCAGGAAACATTGACTGCAGAAGAAACACTGAGAGAGAGTGTAAGAGAGCCAAGGACCAGGAAGGAATCCTTGACTCATGAGCTTTGGGAGAAAGAAGATAAACCTGAAAAGAGCCAAAGCTCAACAGCTGGAGAAGAATGCAGGATGAGTGAGGTACAGTGGGTGCTCCTGCTCCACCCAGAGCACCTTTCAGGGTTGAAGGACTTAGTGTGCCCGCCCATCTGAAGGGTGACCTCACCTAGGGTCGCGCCCTCTTCTCAGGGGAGAGCAGCCACATCTAATGACTGGCCAGGGGCCCCAAAGACCCTGCCACCTCACTACAGCTCAGGACAGCTCTGAAAGACCTCTTCAGCCCAATATGGTAGCCACAAACTCCAAGCGCCCATCATGTACTTTCCACGCGGTTAATCCACATTAAGAGAGGGTACAAATATATTTTATATGAAATTTTGTAACACTTTCATATGAAAAAATATGCAAAATACCACATTGACAATTTTTATATTGATTGTGTTGAAATCATACTTTTTACCATAGTGGGTCAGAGACAAGAAAATCTTCACATTAACATTAATTTCACCTCTCTTATTTTATTTTTTAATATGGCTACAGTATTAAAAATTTAAAATTACATGCATGACTTACATTCAGGCCCTATTTTCTTTCTGTTGGACAGGATGGGTGCGGGCTCTGAGCCGGGAAGTGGAATAATTATTACCGCATATTGCAAGCGTAATCTCCAGGTGCAGCGTGTCCTCCTCCACTTCCCCAGTGTGTGCACGTCGAGGTCTTAACTCATTGCTTCCCCCTCCCTGTCCTCTCATCATCCCCAGGCAACACTCACTTTCCCATCACACTATCCTGTTAGGAAAATGATTCATCCTGATATAAAACAGGCCATTTGAATACAGTTGGAGAAGATGTAGTTGCAAAATCTAAGCTTTTTATCCCATCAGTGAAACCTGATAGGAACCCTGGAAGACAGATATAAAATATATCATGTGATGTCTGCCCCCGTTGTTCAGTACTGCCTTTCTACTTAGAAGACCTTCCTACTAGGCCATCTTCTTGTGCCAGAGAATGCCTCTGAGCCCCCGAAGTCCTCCGCAGACTATGCAGTTACTTCTTCCCTTATCAGCTCGTATTTCTCTTAATCAGCAATGACCAGGTTGCTCAGAAGCCTTTGCTGCCTGCTGCTGCCAGCAGAGTGTCCTGAGGAAGAAAGCCTGTGGTGTGGCTATAGAGAGACCTCTTAGGAGCGTTGTGCACCCTCAGAAGTGAAATTCAGAGAGCTTAAGGGCTCCTTCACTGGTCTGATCTTTACCAGTTACTCTCACATTTTCATTTTAAGATAAGCTCTGGGAGAACTTGGGGGGCTTGACACCTGCTGGCTGTAGTCATGAAAGCTCAAAATTAACATGAAGTCTCAGGAATATCAGGTAAGGTTTAGACTCTTCTACAGAAAACCTGGTAACTGATTTGTACAACACATTTGATAATTGGTGCTGAATCTGAATCTGTACCGCCTTCAAGGGCCCATTGGTATCAAACAGTTATGCTCATTACGAAAGGGCTGGGTGCTGGAGGAAAGAGCTCACAGAGAGGGATCTTCAAAGCCAGGAAAGACTCAGGATTGCTATTTTTGAATTAAGGGTGGCAAATTTAAAAGCCTACAGGAGCCAGGCAGGAAATGTAAATGAAAGAAGTAGGCCAGCTCTGAGAACGTGGCAGCACATACCAAGTGTTTGTAAATGAGGCTACCACAGTTCAAGTCCATGAATCTTGCCATTTTCAAAGCAATTATGGTATGCGTTACTGACAAAATCTGTGTGTGCACTCATGCCTCAGTACGTACGAGGGATCGGCTCCTGGAACATCACACCTACCCCTACAACAGTTACCAAAATCTGGATGCTCAACTTCCTTATACAAAATGGCAAGTATTTGCACAAAACCTACATGCACATTCCCATTAAAACCCTCTCTAGATTACTCATAATACCGAACAGATTGAAAATGATATGTGAATAGCCCACTGTATCATTTGGGGGATAATGATGAAAAACGTCTGCACATATTCAGTACAATGCCATTTTTTCCGACATTTTCTATTCATGGTTGGCTGAATCCATAGACGCAGCACCCACGGATACAGAGGGCCAGCTGTATTTAAGGTACATGTAGTGATAGGCTTTAAACATATACATTGTGAAATGATTACCAAAGTCAAGCTAATTAACATATTCATCACTTCATGTGATTGTCGCTGTGTGTGAGAGAGAAGAGGAAGGGGCAGAACCTGTGAGATCTTTCCCTTAACAAATTCCAACTACATATTTCATTATCCATAGTTATACTGTACATGAGGTCTCCAGAACTTCATCTTAAAGTAAAAGCTTGTACCCTTTGATTAATCTCACCATTTCTTGCACTGACACCCTAGTAACCACTCTTTTACTATCTGTTACTGTAAGTTTGACTTTTTCTTAGACAAAAGTAAGACATACAGTAGCTGGGTACAGTATATGTTTTATGTAGAAATGCTCACTTTTCAAGTTAGCAATTAATTCCCAGATACACACACACACAATACACAAAGTCATACACTCATCTACACACCTGCTACTACTGTGTGCAGATCCAACAAATCTCCCTGTTGGTTCCTACCTGAGGCAGTTCACTCTGCAAAGTCGACCAGGAAGTTAATCAGGTTGCAGGACTTAGCTTTGGTTCAGTGCTTTCCAACCTGGATCTCTAAATCTGCAGCTGCTCTTGTGTGTTTGTGTTTGCAATGCTGAAAAGAATTACAATTAAAAATGTCAGCGTCAGTTTGACTTTTGACATAAGAATTCAAAAGCTAAGCCAAGGCAGTTAGGGAAAGCAAAGCCCAAGCATGAAAGCAGAAGGAAATCATTGGTGTACAAAGATGATAAGAGAAAATATCCAGTGGTCAACAAGGAATGTACACAATAAATTTTTTAAATTAGCTTGTAAAATTAAAATTGGCGTGTTTTGCTCTAAGTCAACTGCTGTATTGGGGTTGGTATTTATTTTTATGGACATGGCTATCTCTATTGAGAGCAGTACACTGGAGCTAGCTAATTTGCACATAACATAAACACCAAGAGAACAATTTACTTCCCCTACAGTTTAGTGGGAAAGTTCCCCTCTAACTGCTGGGCTCTAGTCTGAAGTAGGAAGAAAGTGGCAGCAGCTCTGTAGACCAAGACTGAGCCCCCTCCTGTACAGTTCCATGGGCAGTAGCAGGGCAGGAGGCAGCCATGAAGCATCCTGAGGACTTTGGATCAGCAGAGGCAGGGAATCTAACACTTCTGCCTCACTTTTCCCTTGTGTTTTGTGCAAGAGCATATGGACAATGGCAACCCTTGACGACAATTATTACTTGTAATTCAATATATAGTTACTAGCTCTTTAACTCCTGTGCTTTTTCTTTATATGTAAAATAAGTTCTAACCAATTTGACAAACCTGTACTGCCATTAATTTACTAGAAGTTATCAAATCATCCACTTACCAGGTAAGAGCTATGTATTAGGTACTAGAAAGCTGGAGACCCAAAAAATAAGGAATATACTCCCCCGTGCAGAACAATTTACATTCGAGTGGCAGGTCTACCTTCAGGCATGAAGAGACAAAGACAGACCTAAAGACAGAGAAGTAGATTTCCATCTCCCGCCTCATTCTTCCCCCCCCCCATTTCAACATCCCTCCAAACAGAACAATCCATGGTGGCAGGCCTGGTGTTGGTTATGTTTCTAACTTTCAAGACCTGACACCAGAATGCTAGTGAATTTAGCGTCTGCCTTCCTACTGTGACCCAGGAGGTTCATATTCAATAAGGACACAAAAATCTATGTGTAAAATAAAAATCCCCTGAAGGATTTCTTATGATCACCCTTGCTGGTGAGCCAGGTCTCACCACTCCCTTCCCTCTCCAGCCCCACAGCCCTCACTACTTCTGCTAGTTATTGAACTACCAGCCTCGGGGCCTGAAAATCATAACCATGGCCCCGACACAAAGCCCTGTTCTCAAAGACTGTTCAAAGCCGTGGAATCCTCTGGTTCTTTCATAATTGTAATAGATATTGAAATGAAGCACATTTTATTCTCTCCATAGGGAGAGTTTTTTCTCTTTCCCCCTTTAGTTCAAAGCCTTCTCCTGGTACCCTGATAGCATAATAATTTGCTTTGTCTTTCCTACTTATGCATGCTGTTGGACACAAACGCCTCTGTTTTTGTCCTATTTCAATAAAAATTATTGACAAACTTTACAATGGATGGTTCTGATATAACTAATTGTTCTCCCGTTGAGTAATAATACTCATAAAAAGAAATGGAAAGCACAAGAAGAATCAGAGAGTGGGCAGAAATTGGAATCGGAGGGGAAACTGTTTAGCATTTATAACTTCCATAAACTTAACCTTGTATTTGTGTCAGCTACTTTATAGTTTTCCAATTTACTTTTTAATTGAGTCCTTTTTTTAAGCCATGTTTGGAAGATATAACTCTAAGTCGTCTTTCAAAGCTATACCACTTTAGTTCAGTCCAATTGATCTCCACTTGTATTTATTATTCTTGTGCCCAGCATATATCACTTTCCATTTGGCCAGCTGCAAATGCAATTTGCCATGCGTCAAGCCACTTACACAGCAGATCGGCATTAGTTAATATTTTATTTGGAGTGATCCTTTCCGTGTTTGCTGTTAGCCCTGATCACTGCCACTTACCACATTGTTTAAGTGATAAAGACAGAAAGAGTGCCTCAAATGAACTGACTCACTTGTCTGGCTGTGCAGTTTAGCCATATGAAGTGAGGCTGTTGCTAGAGGCATGTGAGTGTGAGATTATTGAACCCGCTTTCACCCCAGACTAAAGGTAACACAGGAGTGTACAGGTTGCCCTTCCAGGCATCCTAGAAAGACCCTGGAACTGCGAGGTGGGGTCCTAAATTCCATGCTGCACTAGAACTGGTCATGAGGAAATCACTGACATAACTAAATTAAGAGTCCTCCTCTGAAACTGAACGTCCACATTCTTTTTCTCATGTATGCACGTTAGTTACTAGAGCAATGGGTTCATTGTGGCATCTTATACAGGCATATAACACACGTTGAGCATATTGACCTCTCATTACTGTTTCTTACCCTTCCATTCTCTAAGCCCTCTCTTCTCTAAAAGTTGTCATAGTTTTCATTTTTCTAGATACCATTTGTGAGAGAAAACGTGACACTTATCTTTCTGAATCTGGCCAACTTCACTTAACATGGTGGTCTTTAATTCCACCCATTTTTTGTTATGAATATGAACTATATGTGCATATCTATTTATATATATATATCACATTTTCTTTATCCATTCATCTTTTGAGGGGCATCTAGGCTGATTTCATGCCTTGACTACTGTGAATTATACCATGATAACCTTTGTTATGCAAGTATCTCTGTAGTGTGCTGGCTTTAATTCTTTGGATTATACCAGGAGTGGAATAACTGAATCATATGGTAGTTCCTTTTATAGTTTGGTTTTGTCTTGTTCTATTTTGCTCTGCTCTGCTCTATTCTGTTTCATTGAGACATGTTTCATGTCTCATTATGTAGGGCAGACAAGTCTTGAACTCACTTATGTAGCCCGGGCTAGCTCAAAATCACAGCGATTCTCCTGCCTCAGCCACCCAGGTGCTGGAATTACAGGTATGTACCACCACATCCAGTTTGTTTGTTTGTTTGTTTTTTGAGGCAACTGTATACTGATTTCCATAGTGGCCATACTAATTACATTCTCATTAACAGTGTAGAATGGCTCCTTTCCCCATAACATATCACCAGCATCTATTTGACTTGGGGGTTTTGTATTCTTGTTCATAACCATTCTCATATAGAGTAAGATGAAATCTCCATACAGTATTGATTTATGTTCCGCTGATTCCTAAAGATGTTGAACACTTTTTCATATACTTACTAGCCATTTACACTTCTTTTGAGATGTGTGTGTTCAGTTCATTTACCCATATACTGACTGGGTTGTTCCTTCTATGGGTGTTTTTTAATTTATATTCTGGATATTACTCCTCTATTGAAAGAGTAGCTGGTGAAGACTTCCTCATTTTGTGGTCTGTCTCTTCACTGTGTTAATCATTTCCTTTTCTATGAGTTAATGCAATCCCATTTGATGGTTCTTGTTACTATTTCTTGAGCTACTGGAGTCCTATTCAGGAATTTGCCTATGCCTATGTCTTGAAGTGTTTCCCCTGCTTTCTTCTGGTAGTTTCAAAGTTGTAGGTCTTACATTTAAAGATTTAAATCCATTTTAAGTTGATTTTGTACAGGATGAGAGATAGGGATCTACTTTCAAACTTCTATATATAGACATTAACTTTCCCAGCACCATTTGTTAAAGAGACTATCTTTTCTACAATGTATGCCTTTGGCACTTTGAAAGATATATGTTCTTTAAGAGCATTAAAGATAGGGGAGACCTGGAAAGTCTATTCCAAATTGAAGGAGCCTGATAAGACCTCACAACTACGTTCTTTGGTAGGTTCCTGGGCCAGAAAAAAATAAGAAACATTCCTGGGACTGTTGATCTATACTAAAATTTTGTCTTATTTAGTGCCTCTGGGTTGCTATTTAAAGATTCAGGGCTATGATATGACTAACTCAACAGTTTTTAACTCTTGCAGAAGCCTAGTTACAAAGCTTAAGTGTAGCAAATGAAGACTGTTCACTGCTACCTTTGATTTCAGAAATATTGCCCATGAGAACATTGTGCAGAAACCCTACTTGTGATGACAATAAAAAGAGGTCACATTGGTTTTAATACTCAAATTATAATTATAATCACATATACACATATTGCGGATGAAAACACTGTACACTCTCTGCCCACCCCATAAACCTAAGTCTGCTATTTTCCACCCGTTCTAGTTCTTCAGCCCCCATCCTATGGTCCCTGAACACAACCTGTGGCAGTTCTAGGACCACACACTCCTGGGGCAGTGAGATTGGAGGAGCTGTGTGGGTCTCTGTATGTCACCCAAGCCTAAGCCTGGGAAAGGTCCTCTCTTGATCTCTATAGCCTCACTGAGACTAGCTTGAATTTTTTATGAAATATTGAAAGTTTAGCCATAAAGGAAAGAAGTTATATTACACTTAGTCACTCATTGCTGATGCTCCGTGTCAGTGATGGTGAACCTTTTATGGCCTTTAATGATACAAACAGCCCACTGTGACACATATGCCATCAGTCTACCACCACTGCTATGTGTGATATTCTGAAAGCCCAGGGGCTCCAGGCTTTGCCTAAGTGGAATCTGCTACTGTCAGTTCTCCTTACTGTTTTCCTGCAAAACGCAGACTCTACCTCATCTCATCACAGGCGTCCCATACATTTTCACAACCCAAAGTCCACGCCTCTGTTCTAAAGCCCAGAAAGATTTTCCCTCTCTCTAATCTTTGGTCTGACTTCTAGATTTTTCTCTTCTTGTCTCTGGACAAGTCTCTTCAGAATAATGGCACTTGTTACATGAGAAATCCTGGCTATTGTTTTAACCTATGACCTCCACAGAATAATTACAAAATAATAAACCCTGAAAAAACTAAAAAAAAAAAAAATCCTAGGTCATCATATCTGAGATAATGTCTAGCACATTGTTCTGAGCTGAACTGTAACCTGTCCAAAATTTATATGTAGAAGTCCTAACCCTAAGCGCCTTAGAATTTCAATATTTTTGGAGATAGAGTCATAAAAGAGACAATGAAATTAAAATGAGCTCATTAAAGTGGGCCTTACTTCAGCATGACCTGTGTCCTTATAAAAAGTGAAACTTGGATATAGACATGTACAGGCAGAGATCGTTTTGAAGAAACAGATAGAAGATAGTTATCTAAAAGCCAAGGAGCAGGGCCTGGAGCTATCCATCCTTCACAGTTCTCAGAAATGATCAACTCTGCCAACACCTTGGCTTCAGAGATACAGCCACCAGAGCTGCAGGAAGATGAGCCACCTTCCGTAGTTCTTTTACAACAGCCCTAGAAAACTAACACAGACAGCAGATTTGAACTGTGTCAAGCTAAGCCCACTTTGATTTTGGTCTCTCTCGTCAGTAGTTAGAAGATAGACCTCGGTGTCTCAGTAGTTTCTCAATTTTTCTAGTAACCGTTAGCAGGAAAGTGATGTTTCACACACACACACACACACACACACACACACACACATACACAAATTGTTCATAGGCACAAGGCATTCTGAATCTAAAGTTTATATTTAGAAAAAAAATGATATGCCAACCCCCTTTCCTACCTTCACAAAGATTATAAAAGCTAGCAAAATCTCCAAGATAGAGTGCTGGCTCAATAAAATAGTCATTTACGATTCCAGACAAAGCGCTAATCTTCACAATGTAAAAAGTATACTTCATTATTTTCAATAAAGACCTTTACAAATGTTTATAATATAACAAAGAAAGGCTATGTCCCAAAGAGAATATCAACTTGTCACCTCTTAAGAAAAGGAAAGATGTTTTGAAACTTCAAAATAACATCTATACTTATTTTCAACATCAAAGAAGAAATGAACTTCATCCAGGGCATCCCGTTCTCATTCCATGGTATGCTATTTCTATCCAGATTGTTTTTCTTATTTTAAAAAATAAAAAGGAAAACGTATTAACAAACAGACATCCATTTACAAATAGCATAAGAACAATACAAACAAAACAGAGTTACACACAAAGTTGTAGGGAATTAACCATGGTTGTTGTATTACTTATTGATATCTTCAAAGTGGTTTCTCAGGAAAACAAATAGAGACATACAAGATTAATCAAACAAGTAATCATTAACTATTCCTTCCT
>NW_004955472.1:8237667-8238321 GCF_000276665.1 Chinchilla lanigera | reverse complement strand
GATTGTTCTGTTCTCTTGGGGCAACCATCCATAGAGTTTAAGGCAAAAACCACAGGTAGGAGGAGGAGCAGAGGAAGCAAGAACTGGGGTAAACAACACAAAAATTAAGGGGAATAGGTATGAAGCAATCCTGGGAATAGTGTCCTCAAGCTTCAGTTGTGCTTAGACTGGTCAGCATCCAAAGTGACCAGAGCAGGGATTTGAGTGTGTTGTCTCTTTAGAGTGAGCTCTGGAGGAGCTGTCCAGGTAAACTCTCTGGCAGATTTAAGGCTGGACTTCTGAAACTTGTAGAGGTAGTTAATACGTACGTGGGTTATATGTGTGTGCAGGAGTGTCCACAGGTATAGCTGATCTTTCAGCTAAACTTTTGTGGAGCTAGTTACAAGGTGTTTCTATTAGGTTGATGTTTCACAGAAGGCCCCAACAAACTTTTATTGAAATGTGGGAGAGGTCAGGGCCAGTGAAACAGACACTGAAGCCTGACCTGCCTACAGGGTTCAGATACCAGTGCTGTGGCTTGAGCTTGTAGAACACGCAGTGGGATTAGATCTGTTTCTGATTAAGATGGATCTTTTGGGAGTAGTGAGTAAAATTTTTCTGGATGGGGTTGATGTTCAGTCAATCAGATCCCTGGAGGGGGCATAAGAGCACAGG
>NW_004955472.1:8196137-8236992 GCF_000276665.1 Chinchilla lanigera | reverse complement strand
GAACCTCTGGAAGGTTGAGTCCTGGTCAGTTAACTTTTGAGTCTAGAACTGGGGTCTTTTTATTTAAAGCAAAGAGAGGCTGGCTGACAGGAGAAAACTGAAGGCAGAAGAAGGTATTCTTTAGGTCCAGGCAGGTGTGTCAGCAGGCTGCATGTGACAGAAGACTGAGACAATGTATACAGAGGGCAATTGCAGCAGCATTGGCAGATCAGAGATCTTGAACAGACTTTACAGGAAAGAGAGTTGTTTTAGCAGTTTGACAGTCTGTAGACATTTTCTAGTTTGGAAACTTCATTTTTTTCAGGGGACTGTTACAGAGCTGGAAGGGACAGAGAAACAAGCTGCCCTGGAGCAAATCTGTTGCTAAGGCCTCCCCCAAAATAGTAGGACAGTTCCTAAGCCCTATGGCAATTGAGTAACCATCCAAAAGGGGTGTATGGGCTAGGAACTGCAGAATGCAAGGTGATGGCTGCATTGTTGACAGCACAGAGACCTGGCCCGAGGTGACTAATAGTGCATCAGGCTGATGTGTGGCTGGATGCCTGTTTGTGTTACCCGTGATATCTGACAGCAATTGGGCTTGCAATGAGGCAGTATGGTTGATGGTCAGGCACAGAGGCCAGTCTTTAGTTCATACCTCTGGAAGGAGAGTTTTTAGAACTTCAGGACTGTGATTATCTGTCTCAGGCTGATGCAGGCATCATCTTTCTTTTGGAGAACACTCAAAGTTGAAAGTGCAGGGTTAAAAGAGAGAGAGGCTGACTGCCTTGGTGCAAAAACACAGTCACTTCTAACTTGAAGATGAGGCCCTTTCCCAGAAGTAGTATGGGGACTGGCTTATACAGGAATTCAGGTTTGATGAGAGGTCTTCCCAGGCTGAAAGTTTGTGCCTGGCAGAGGGGGTGAGAGGCAATAGTCCTAGTTGCCCCATGGTGGTAACTTTTTGACAGACAGAACTCTTAAAGGCAGTTCTGTTCCATTGTCTACCAGGAAATTCACAGGTTTGCCTCTGACTTTTGCAGTGACTGTGGGCTCTTGGGGGCCCAGTTTGATAGAGCTCAATCTGTCCTATCTATCCAGGCCTGACAGAATGAGGGGAGGTTCAGGTTGAGGTGGGCATACATAGTCATGTTTCTTTGTGTTTCACAGATGGGTAAGCCATTTATTTTTGTGTCTATAGCCCTTATACCTTGTAGCCAGAGGTCATATATCACACTAGATTTTCTTACAGACATCAGATGCTTTTCTTTTATCAGGTTTCTGATGGGCTTTTGACCCCCTTTCTGATGTTTTTGAGAAGCATTCCACTGGGTTGTTTCTAGGTGCAGTGATGAATAGTAACTCATTCATTAAGGCTGACTGTCCAATTTTGCTTCAGTCAAAGTGTGGAACTCTGAAGGAATTGCTCACAGTCATCTTGGGTGGGTGTTAGATGATGTTATCTGGCCAGGGTAAGTGTGTAAGTAGAAGGCTCTGGAGGGAGGGCCCCTGTGGCTGAAAGCAGGCAATATCTAGCTGGAACTGGTTCAACTGGCTAGAAGTAGAGGAGTCAGGAGCAGAGAGTGAAACTAGAGTTGTTGACAACAGCCTCAGCAGCCAATGAGGGTGCCAATGCAGAATTCTCAGGAAGAATGGGCCTCTTTTCCTTTTTTTTCTCTGAGATGCAGGGAGTGGTTTGGTTTCATTCATAACTCCATAAAAGACCTTTTTCCTGCACTCAAGGACTGTGAGTTTTGACTAATTAGTTCCCATCTCTGACTTCTTACATGTGTGTGTTGTGTACACTTAAATGATGGCCCAACAGACAAAGGGTGGGTGTCCCTCAGAAAGAGACCATTCAGACGCCCTTCTGGCCATGTCCCCTTCTGAGGACTTTGGCATGACTTAGCTAAGAAGGGTGTGAGGCCTCCATTATGCTGTATGTTGATCACCACAGAACTGCAGGTGAGGGCCCAGTCAGCCACAGTGACCACTGCTTCCCAGTCTTGGTGCACAGACAGAGCAGCCTATTGTTTACACTGTCTGTTCCACTCACTCACACATTCATTCAACAGACACTCAGAGGTTAAACATTCCAAACCCTTTCCCTGGAGGGTGGTTCTGACTAATGAGAGGCAATCAAGTTCTCCTTCTTCTCAAGCTGAGCAGGACTGACAGACAGACTAACCAGGGTGCCCCCAGGGGCCTTACTGGAATCAGGCAGGTAGGAAGGCAGGCAGAAGACAGACAGACAGACTGCATCCTCCTCCCTTTGGGGTTTAATGTGAGCCTCTCAAGCGGGGAGCCAAGAATCCTCCCCATACCTCCAAGAGGACTCAAGAAATCTTGAGGGTGCACCTTCTCATTGGGACCTGGAGAGGTCCTTGCTCCATCCAGAAGGACCATGACCAGTGTCCGAAGAGGTCAGCACTGTCAGTCCTCCTGACCAATGCACCAGATGTGATGGCAAGCGAAACACCAAAACAACACCCAGGATTTGGAGGCAGATTTATTTAAAACTGGATGGGCACTGACTAAGAATCAATTGTTCCTCAAAATGCCAGGCCCTGAAGATCCTGGGAAGGAGGTTTTTATGGGGTTGTAAAGGGGGGTGCACAGAGGTAGATCACTTGGCAGTCTTTGATTGGTTCTTACAATATGCATCTTAGTGACCAGCTATGCATCACAGTGTTTCTATTCATCTATTCAGCTATTTATCCAGCCATTTCTAAGAGACAGAAGTAACCGAAACTGTAACAGGAGCTATCACCTAGGCAACTGAAGTATACTGGCTGGGGGCGAGCATTTTCTGCTACAAAATTGGTTCTACTTTTAAATAATAAACAGTAATCTTTATCAAATATTGTCTTGATATCAAATAAAGGATTTTATAAATCTATGAAAATCAAAGGTAAGGATTTTAGGCAGGAATGAACCATCTACCATTCTAGCAGTCTGCTGTGCTTTAAAATGTGGAGGTAGATATGCTCTCAGCCACCAAACTCTAAACATTTTCGAGTCTACTACTACAAGTCTCTGACTACAAATACTTATACTCATACACAAGAATTTCTTGAGCTAAGAAACTCCAATCAAACCTCCTCCATGACTTACAAAAGCTGTGTTCCCTGAATGCCAATAATTTTGATAATAAGCCAGTCAAAAAAGACAAATACAGCATATGCTTCCACTTATATGAGATATTCAAAATGGAGCTAATCATTTTTCCTTTTTTTTCTTTAAACAGGGTTTTTTGTGTAGTTTAGACTGACCTTGAGTTCACTATGTAGCCCAGGCTGGTCTCAAGCTCACAGTGATCCTCCTGTCTCAGCCTTCCAAGTGCTGGAATTACAGGACTGTGCCAACATGCCTTGCTAAGAGATATCTAAAATGATTAAACTCAGAGATATAGAGAGTAGAATAGTATTGCCAGGGGTTAGGGGGAGGAGGAAATTGGGAGTGGTTATTCAAGGGGAATAAGTTTTGCTTATGCAAACAAATAATTTCTGGAAATTTTCTGTAAAAAATAAAGCCTATAGTTAGTAATATTATATTTCACACTTAAAAAATAAGAGATCATGTGCTATGTCCTGACCCCCAGCCCCTGTGTGCACATACGGGCATGCACATGCACATACAAGGCATAGAGAAACTTTTAGAAGTGACAGATATGTTTATTACATTGATGGTAGTACAGGTTTCATGGATGAAGGGACGTGTATCAGAACACATCAAATTATATGCATTAAATATGTGCTCTTTGTATATCAATTACACCTTAATAAAACTAGGGAAAACTTAGTTAAAATAATCCAAGACACTCATTACTTCCCCCACAAACAATAAATGAGCAGCAAAAACTGCAAATTGGTCTAATTTTGCCCTAGTTGGACCCATGAGAACTCTCAATGCAGAGCTCTAAAGAAGTACATGCAGTTGAAAAGCTCCAAACTTAGAAAAGTCATGTTTCTGACTGTAAAAAGAGTTTTGCTTAAAAATAGCATCATTCAGAGAGATGTCCCCATTTGCCTTCCATCTGACATTCTCACACAGTTCTCCCAGGGCCAAAGCTGCCATCATCTCCACATGCCGAGAAACTAGACCAGTGCAAGGAGATAGCATCTGTGCAGGCTCACCCCCAGCTTACCACGCACACCTGCTCATGCCCTTCAAAACCAGTCCTAAAGGCAAGCTTCACACTCTGCAGAGGCTGAGGACAAGATCTTCTCTTGAACGTGTTTGCTAAATGCTCAGTAAAATGGCCAAAATGTTTCTTGAGGATGTGTCTTGGGAGCCAACGTTGATGTTGCTCCATGACACCCAATGCCACCATGTGTTACTTAAAGGATCAGCTCACTGACGCACCTAATTAAAAACCAGCACCTAAGCTATAGCTCACTTTTTTCCTTCTAGCCCTCTCACTTGCTTTTATTTTCTTCTAACTATAAAAGCAAAGTTCATGTCATAAAAATTGGAGAAGGCTGAAAATTATTTTTAAAAATCATCCAGAGACCTTTAGATATCTTGCAGTTTAAAATACATACTATTAACAGTTTAATAACCAAATTTCTAATCAGTCTGATGATGCAGCAGAGTTTTCATATACATTTCCCATTTTGTTGTCTTTCTCTCCAGATGAGGTCTGAGGTAATAAATCAGAAGAACTTTTATTATCAGACACTGGAATTTATGTCAAATACTCAAAAAATTTTCAGAATAGTGTAGCCTTTTAGAAAAAAAAGATTGTATCTTATTATACCTCTTTACAAGTCCCAAATTACATGTCACCTCCACAGAGAAAACTTTCTGATTACCCAGAAGAGGGTGCTGCCCCTTATGTGCTCTTGCAGTAGCGTCCTGTGCTTTTCTTTCAGAACACTCATCACAGTTAAACATGTGGATCATCTGTTGCTCTCTCCAACTACAAGGTAGGCTGCTGGAAGGAAGTCACCACACTGCTTTACTCCCTGCTCTTCTCCAATAATTAACTTTAATATAAACAATTATATAAAAGAAACAGCTGGTAATAAATGGATAAATGAAAGAATGAAGCAAAGAACACATCTTATCTGGGGTGCACTGTGGTACCATGTATGAACGCAGAGATGAAGCTAATGTGGCAGTGTAAATGCATAGATATGAGCTGAGTTTACACTGTAATGAGTTACTTCTTTAATCCTCTTCCTCAGGTACCAGGCTGCTGCGGCAAGACCTCTGTAGAGAACAGAGATTCTCCTCAGGGAATTTACCTGCTGTAATAAATAAAACAGTGAGACTTCCATTTCTTGATAAGAAGGAGTAACAACACTAGACACAACTTGAAAACACATTTTTGAAAAACAACAACAAAAAATAGAGACCAAACATGGCTTTTAGTTATTGGACAGCCAGTGATACAAGATAGTGGTCCCTAAGACAAGGAAAATGACAAAGCGATCTACACTACCTTTAAGGCTGCACAGTCAGACATGAGGAACCCAGACACTAGGCAGTACCAATAATCTCCCTGAGTTCAGGAGGCAGAGCTGGTTGCCTCGGGAACGCGCGACAACCAGTGTTCACAGAGCAGAATACCACAAACAAGAGAGCTGCACAGAAACCAAGATTTACAAGGGTCTCCTTGAGTCTTTAGCTGAGTCCATGCAAGTGAAGAAACTACCTGAAACCATAGAAAGAACTACCTCAAATGATCAGAGGAAATGATCAATAGTGCTCACAAAGGACTAGAAATCAATTCTTATTCTCACCCACCAAAGTGGAAGAGCCTCATCACTCACAGACGTTTGGTGGCATCGTCAGAGGAGTGGTACTCTTTCAGTGGTGAAAAATAGCCCCATTCTAAAGGCTTCTCTAATCCCACCACACCCAAGAGAAACAAACTGGCTGAGCATAGTAGCATGTGCCTGTAATCTCAGTTACTCAAGAGGCTGAGAGAGGAGGATTGCAAGTTTGAGGTCAGCCTGGGCAATTTAGTGACATAGGGAGACCCTGCTCAAAATGATATTTTTTTTAAAAGGTTAGGAATGTAGCTCAGCACTCCCTGGCTTCAACACCCAGTACATAAAGGAAGAGGAGGGAGAGGGAGGAAAATTGTTCCCTATAACTGTGTGTGCACTGCATCAAAGTTCAGTAACAATTATTGAAATCCAACATTACTCATCACCCAACAAATTAAAATTCCCAGTATCCCATGTTTATAGTAGCACAACTTGTAATAGCTAAATCTTGGAAACAACCCAAATGCCCATCAATGGATAAAAAAGATGTCTATTTTTTATATAATGGATGTGTTTTTATATAATTCTTTAGCCATAAAGAAGGATAAATTTGAGACTTTTATACTTAAATGGATACAACTGGAGACTATATTCATAAATGAAATAAATCAGACACACATATGTAAACGCTATATAGTCTCACTAGCGTGAAAAGCTGAACAAGTAAATAGGACCTAAAATGTACAATAGATATTGTGAAATGGGAAGAAACTGCTCAAAAGAGAAGAGAACCTGTGATGGGGGAAAGAGAGAGGAAGGAAGGGAAAAGGGAAAACATTATATATATATATACACATATAGTAGCTAAGATAGATATACTGCTGGTTTCTCTTAGTTCATTAAAAAGAAAGGTTTGTGTTACTATTGTTTAGATAATATCTCATGCTTATATTTTATATCCTGAGAAAGTACTCCAAAGATAACAATATGCAATGTATTTATTATTGTTACTTTCCTATTACCTTGTTTTAAAATTCTGGGGTTTTTTCTTATTTTATAATAAAAAATAAATAAAATAAAATTCACAGTATCTTTCATCTGATCCCAATTGATTAGGAATGTAAGGAAGTTGGATTACCAAGCCATAAAAGGAGAAAAAACAAGGAGAGGCAATATATAAGGGAGAAAAGGAAATAAAATCCAGGAAGACTATCCAACGCTAACATTGGACAGAAAGTATGGAATATAAAAGAGACCATGCATTCAGAATTGCAAATTATCTCCACCATTTGCTAGATAAACCTGATTCAAAACCCTATTTTCATAACCCTTGCTTCTCTTCTGTCCTCTCATAAGGATTAAAGAAATTGTACATAGAGAAGTGTGTCCATTTCCTACTTTGGATAGCAAAGGTTTCTGCACCTCCATGCTGCCTCTAACACCTCAAAAATGCAGGAGCTGATGATCCCTACCGCACTAAGGGTAGACATTCAGAGAAGATCACTGCACCATAATCAATGTTTGTTTACAAAGCTTCCATCCATCTGTCCTAAACCTTGGACTCTTCTCTTTTTCATTACATGAGTCAAAGAGGATGGATTTTTCATCAAGGAAGTGACATCTTGCATTACCCAAATATGTCATAAATTTCATGGATTTCTCAATATCTTGTCACAATGAGCCCAAACTTAGCAATATTATCAGACTGTGGCTCTACATATCAAGATACTTAATGTTTGTGCCAATAACTGAAATTTATTGTTTCTTGAATTTAATGGACCCCAGTGTCACCAGTTCTTTCAGATTGTTTCAGCAGAAGCTGAACTTTTTGAAATCAATAAATTACTTTCTGTATTTAAAATAAACTTCAGCTGTTCTCCCTTAGGTTGTTTTTGTGTCCGAAATATTGCATCTTACCTCCAGCAAGTAGGCATTTGCAAAATGAATATTCCTAGAATTTTGCCAACTGAACCATGGTGAAGTCCCTGAAATGGTTCTTAGTAAGATAAGTGAATTCCCAGATCCACTGGTCCCAGTATAAGTGTACAGGGGCCAAAATCCTTTGGCTAACTGAAAGATGCTACCTAAGATGCAGTCCCTAATAAAGTACTGCTCTTCTTAGGGGCAGACAGACCAGGGACTTGGTAAAAAGGCAGTCATGCTTTTGATGTGTTGGCTGCTACTCAACCCAGCAGAAAAGTCATTATCATTACAATCATAAGCGGCACCAGAAGAACAGAGGGGAGGCACCCTTGAAGGAAAGGGGAAGGGTGAAGAAAGACTGAGACCAAAGGCCCGTCAGTGAAGGAATAAGCACGCCAGAGCATGAGGTGTTAGGGAGAGACACCCACACCCCTCACAGTTAACAGCATCCCTGAGCAAGAGCATGGGAAAAAATCAGCATGTTAAGCAGGGCCATTTTTTCTGTCTCTCTCAGGGCTCTGAAATCCACACAGCCAACAGAGTCAATCGCAGGGACAAGGACATAGCTTCTCCTGCGGGCCTGACAGATTCCTTGAGTGAGAGAGTAGTCTTGGGCTATCTTTCTGACAACCAGTGAGTTAGACAATACCTAATTAGGGAAGCCATAAAATGGCTGAGGGCCATAAAAAAAGCAATTAAGGAACAAATATGGATTTTTTAGCAGAAGCAGAGTGAAGACAAAAGCAAATCCCAGCACCTGTTAAATCATAAAAGGAGCAAAACAATCAGAACTCATGCACACACACACACCCCTCACAACATGAGGGGAGACAGTCCTCAAAGTGAAGACATATTTGCTGCTAAAATTAGCATTTCATACAGGATTTTCTAAAATCTTACATGAAAAGAAAGCCCAAGTCAGAATACTTATTTTGAAAATCATATGTTGCAATGACTTTTGAAAATCATTTCAGAAATTAATAAATTTATATGACCTTTTACTCTGACTATATGACATGAATCAAAAGATAAATTGAGGGCACAATTTAATGTAGCCAGGAAAGGAAAATAGGTAGTAAAAATAGGAAACAAAAGATTATTTCTCATACTTTATTATGACTTTCACTAGACTATTGGCTCTAAATGGTAAAGGCTACTTGTGTTTGGCTGACCATTGAAGATACAGTGCCTGGCATAACGTCTGGTGTGTAGCAGTGATTCAATAATGCTTATTAAATAAACTGAAAAGATATAATGCTGTAGAGACACAGAAAACATATCAAAAGCCTAGTTCTTCAAGGTAGATTACAACTGTTTTAACTCTGAATAACTGAGAAATCCAAAATCTAGTTTACATAACCAAGACAGACTTGCATTTCCTTAACATTACAAAGTCGGAGGGAAAGCAAGACTGAAACTTGTATTGTGATGCCACAAAGTGTTCAAGAAGGAGCTGAACACACCCCGCACTCTCTTGTGCTATCACTTTGTTCAGCCCTCATCCTCCAAATCCAAGGTATCTGTTAGAGGTCCAGCTTCCACTTCTTCATAGGAAGAGAGATAAACACATCTTTTAACAAGAAAGGCATAACACCTTATTTGATGTCCCACTAAATACTTTTAATTGTTCTAACTCATCAAAACTTGTTCACATGATCAGACTTGACTACAAAGGGAGTTTGGGAAATTTAGTCTTATGAGCTAGAACACAAAGCTTCCAGTTGAGAACCTGTAATTACTGATGCGGATAATAGATACTGGACAGTGTGGTAATTGACTGTCAACTTGAGTGGCAACACCCTGCTGCTGTGAGTCAGCATGGTTGTCTAAATGGTATGAAAGAAGAATGGGAGGGCGGGACTTCACCTGATCTTCCTCGAAGTAGCTTCCTTATGGCTGCTCTCCTTCAGGAGAATTTCAGCAGTTTTTCTTCAAAGGAGCTTTGCCTGCTTTCTTTCTTCCAGGGAACTTCAATCCTCATCTTCATCTTGGATGTGTCCTGGCAGATCCCTCAGCTCAGGTCCTTTAACATTTTTGGCACAGACATTTAAGCTTTTGGCACTGGCCCTTGGGACTTTCCAGTGCAAATCCTCCTGTATCCCATCTTGCATCCTTCCGCCTGCTGATATGGACCTGCACAGGACATTGCCGTTGGTCCAAGCCCTCAACTAGACCCTTCAGGTCTCTAGGACACAGATAGACATCTTGCACTCTTCTACATCTAACTCTAGTTAGTATTGACTAATACAGATAGCTTTTGCCATGATTTGAATATTAATTAAGATCTTCTCTGGAAAACAGAAAGAAGATAAAATTATTTGGTATTGTAGAATTTCCTCTTTTGCTTAATATTTTTAAAAAAAGAAAAACCAATTCTCTTGAAGTTTTTAAGAACTGTAAAATAATTAGCCAACTGGCATATTTCTCAGCTAAGAAACGATAGAAGAAAAGGTATAAATGTTTTTCTTCTTTGTTCCATTAAATAACAAAAACCTGATTGTGGGGAACCACTCAGACTGAGTCAAAGCTCAGGGCACGTAGGGATACTTCCAGACAGCACTGAGCACACGACCCCACAGTAAGCGCAAGTGGACATGGGAGCATAATGATATAACCATGACCTACCAGTGGACAACTATGCATGCATCAACCAGGTCAGCATGTAAGAATGTAGATAAGTGATAACAACCTGTATAAAAAGTAGACAATAAAAATGCAGGGGGCTCCTGTGCTCTGCTCAGCCTGTTGTTGTTGCTGATGTCTTGCACACATGTGTTATTTAAACTTGGACCTCACCCTCAAAAATCTCCCTTGCCCTTCCCACCCCCAGCAGGTTGACACTAATCAAATCCCTCTTGGGCTCAGGAAGTTGCTACCTCTATCTATTTGTTCCCAGCAATCTGAAGATCTGTCAGTTGGATACAGGGTGGAAATAAACTATTTTGTGCCCCTACCAACTTTCAGGCCTCTTGACCCCTCTAAATACTTCCACTTAATTCTTGCCCACTACTTGTGGTAGGCTAACTAAAGTGAGAAACTTGTAACACATAGCTGAACTGAATCAGAATGCTGGGTGTGGGAGGCCCACCTGAGGATTATTGCCAAACGCATAAAAGGAGAACTGGAAGGGAAGATGGTGTGCTGCTGATTCTCCTGGAGAAGCTTGTCATGCTAGTTTTCCTGACATGAACTCAGTTCTCATCATGAGAGGAGCTCAGGTCCTCATGTCACTGAGGACGGCTGCAGTTCTTTCAGGGGAGCTTTGGTCCTTACCTTGAGCATCACTTACTGACACCATTGCAGAACCCTTAGCCTTCTAGCACCGATCCTTCATCCAACTGGTACAGACTTTCTAGCTTCCACCACTGAACTCTGAGCCTTCCCAGAGCAGATCCTTGATACACACTTGCATGAGACATTGTTGTGGGCTCCAGGCCTCCAGCTGGATTGTGGAGGACATTGCCATGGGCTCTAGGTCTTCAGTTGGACTTGTGCAGGACATTGCCATGAAATTCAGGCCCTCCCCTGAATTCCTTGGGTCTCTGGTGTGTGGACAGATTTCTTGTGCTCTTCTGCATTTGACTTTTTGGGTGAATATTATAAAATAATCCTATAAATTATGTGTTCTATATTAAATCTATTCCTCTGAAAGCTCTGATTACAAAAAAAAAAATACTACTCAAGATGATTTTCACATCCACAGTTGGTGTGGAAAAAGATGCTTCTATCCCACAATATGAGGAGAATAACTGAATGCTGTATCCACCTTTGAATAGCATTGGACACATTCAATCACTGTGGTTAACAAAAAACCAGCAAATAAATGATGATCACAGGTTCCAACTATTATTTGTTCATTTTGTTTCCAACTATTATTTGTTCATTTGTTCACTCAGAATTTTAGATAATGATATCAAACAACATTTCTTTCAAAAAAACTGCAAAGATTATCCATTGAGGTCAAACATCAAATCTTAAAGCTTTAATTAATATCTCAGGGTAATTTGAAATGTGAAGTCATGAATAACCTGAGGGGTTTGTTTGTTTGTTTGTTTGTTTGTTAAACTGATGAGAAACTTCATATCTTTGCCTGGATAAAGATTTTAAAGTGAAGTCCTCTGAATTCCTCCTCTTCCTCACCCTGATTATGAGAGAAAACACATTCTATGTGGCCCAGCCTGAAACAAACAAATTTCTGTATTTTTTGGTGTAAACATCTTAAAAGCACAAAAATAATTTACAAAACTCTGTATGCAGCTTAGAGATCAAAACTTGAGGCCCTAACACCAAGCTGGCTGAGTGCAATGCTGTAGTGCTTTTCCTAAGCTAGGAATTGCGAGGTTTAGGAGGAAAGGCCAGGGTCATAAAGATTCAGTTCTAGTGAGATCTATTCAGGAGTGAGAGTCAACATCCTCATTAGACGACACTGCACAGCGAGCAGAAATAGCAGTGGCCTGAGGTTAGCTCAGGTAATGAGGCTCCCTGGAAGCCATGCAGCAGCTCTCTAGTTTCTGGGCTGTGGGAAGGGTGGCAGAACAGTTGAGAGGCGCAAGTGTTCAGAGATCCACTGGTGTTTTCACAATTAACATGACTGTCTTAGGGCGCTCTAGCTGCCTATTGGTCCCATCTGACTTCCAAGCCCTAATTACTTTTATGCCCACACTCTTGCTTTCCAACATTACCCAAATCCTGGCGTCTCTCAGCTTTGCCACTTCTGGTCATCCAGTCCTGGAGACAGCGTGCAAGACCCACAAATCCCACCTGCTTGTAACTAAAATAGTAAAGATCTGTGTAACAGTTTTCAGGGGCTAACTCATCGCCTACATCCTAAGACTGCAGAACTTTTCTAAAGTCCTGCCTGGCCTTGGAAAACAAGACAAGTTAAAACCAAGCAAAACCACTTTCAACCACAATAGAAGCTATGTTGACCTAATATCCCTTTCCCAGATTTATTACCATGCCGCTGTTGTAATGCATTGCCATAGTAAAAGTCCCACCTCCCAGCATCATTTTGGTCTCACCTGCTTCCAAGATACTCCAGAACCAGCCCTTATAAGGAATAAGAAAGGTGGGTCCTTGTCTTGGAAAAGTCACAAATAATTCTCCTTCTCACTAGCTCAATTCCTCCTCTTTCTGTCCTTGCCCTTGAGAAACAATTCCTAAGTCTTTGTTCAGGTGTAGAGGCTGATTTATTAGCCTGTCTCTCTGTTGTTCCTGTTCCTTGCCCAAGAATAAACCTTTCCTCAATGCTCAACCAGTGCTCACTCTCTATCAGTTCCACTGTTCCAAGAGGGGAAAAAGGACTGGGTTGGAAGTCAGTAACATTTTTAGACCATTACTTAGAGTCACACTGGGAACATCAGGTGAGGGCAGGAGTTTCCACTTAGTGTTTGGTATTCTCATACTCGCTCAACACTAAATAGAAAAATAAAGCAATTGGACTTGAAAGGAACTCAGAAAGTGGAAATATTTACTTTTACTTTAAGCATGTCTCCTGATCACACTTGGTCTCCTCTAGACAGGTGAATTAGATTTGAATATCTTCTATGCCGTCAAGCAGCACATTTAAATCAGCATCACTTTAATTCTCATATGTGAATCTGAATAAGTTTATGAAATTATTAAGAAGGAAAAATATTTAACAATAAAGAAAGCCTCACTGGTGACAGCAGACACAATGACCAGGTTGTAGTAGCCTGTTTAACCAGTTTCAGATAAAGCGGACTCTCTTTAATAGCCTTCTAGGTTTGATGTCTTCCAAGACACGGCAAATTCTTTTTCCCCCAGTAGAATTTCATTTTTAATAAAAAGTGTCCTACAAGATTTTGTAGAAGCAGACTGACTAGGAAATTTAGTTTTACTCCCTGTTGTATTATTAATGAATCTATTATTAAGTCTTTGGCTTATTCATCCATTCTTCATGTTACCCCTTCTTTGTCTTAAATGTCTCTTGAATGAATCCCCTTCCAATCTTTTGTTTTATTGAGGTAAAACTTACATCGTGTAAAATTCACCAACTCAAAGCATATCTTTCATGGAACCTTGAGAAAGGATCAACTATGAAGAGACAGTGAATAAAATAGCAGTTGAGGTAGGAAGCGGTAGGTGAAATGATACACAGGAGCAGGTATGCAGTGAACAAGTCCAGAGGGCTAATGTACAACATAGGAGGACAGTTAATAACACTTTATTGCATTCTAGATTCTTATTAAATTAACTACATTTTAGCTGCTCTAGCTACAAAGAAATAAAATGAGTAACTACTTGAGATGATGCACGTTCTCCTTGACTATGGTAATCATTTTACTATCTATACACAAACTGCAACATTTTGTTACATACCTTAAATATGCACAATAAAGTTTTTATTTCAAAAACTGTGCAGTTCTGTGGTAGTCATTGGCTGTGTCGTGTAACTATCACCATTATTCAGTTCCAAACCATCTTCATAACTATATCTGTTCAGCAGCAGTCATTTCCCATTTCTCCCTAACATAAATCTACTTTCCACTTCTATGAATTTGTCTCTTTCAGGCATCTTTTTGGTCAGTGAAATTATACAAAATGTGACTCTTTGTTTCTGGTTGCTATCATTTATCATAATGTTTCCAGGATACATACATGTAGCAGTACTTTTTCAATGGCTGAGTAATATTCTGTTGTATGGATATGTTACACAATACCATTCCTCCATAGCTGGAAATTTGGGTTCCTTTTTATTTTATTAGTAGTTTTACTATGAAGACTGGTATGTCTGGGCTGGTTTTTAAATCTTTTACATATATATTGAGATGTAGAATGGTCAGGTCATACATTAATTCTATTTTTAATTTTTGAGGAACAAACTGTTTTCTATAGCTGCTGTCCATTCTACATTCCCACCAGAAATGGACAAGGGTTCTGATTAATCAGCATCCTCACTGGAACTTATTTTCCTTTTTATATTATAGCCATCCTCACAGAACTGAAGTGGTAATACATCAGTACCTTTGATTTCCTTTTCCTTAATGACTAGTAATATTGATTGTCTTTTCATGTGTTTATTGTTTATTAATGTACCTTCTTTCGAGAAATATTTATTCAAATTCATTGTCCATTTTAATTGAGTTGTATGCCTTATGTTTTTAATTTTATTTTTAGAGATTAAAAAACCAACACATATTAACAAACACACAGACATAAACCAAACAACATAAAAACAGTAAAAACAATACATAATTTCAGACTAGGTGAAAGGAAATTAACAATTGTTGCTGTGTTACATACTGTTATCTTCATATTGGTTACTCCAGTAAACAAATGCAGACATGTAAGAATGATCAAACAATTAAATATCAAATGTTCCTTTGAAGAATGTAATAGAAATTAATACTACGATTATCCTGGCCAACTTGTATATATATTCTCTTTCTTCTTTATTTTCTCCTTTCCTTCATCCCTGCCATTCTTTCCTTTTGAGCGGTTTTTTTCCCTTTCTCACTATCTATTGTACCTTTCAGATTTCACTTACTCTTTTAAGTTATTATACTCGGGAGACAATATGATGTTTACACATGTGAATCTGATTTATTTCACTTATGAGTATGGTCTGTAGTGGCAACCATTTAATTAGAAAAGCCTCGAGTTTATCTCTCTTTATAGCTGAGTAATATTCCATTATATAAAAATACCACAGCCTTTTTATCCATTCCTCAGTTGATGGGTATTTTCATTGTTTCCATGATTTAGCTATTACAAATTGTGCTGCTATAAACTGATGCACATACATCATTGTGCTATGACATTTTTAGTTCTTCTGGAAAAATACCCAGGAGAAGAATAGCTGAGTTGGATGGGACCTCTAATCCTATTTTACTGAGGAATCTCCAAACTGATTTCCACAGTTGTTGCACCAGTCTACACTCCCACCAACAGAGAAGAAGGGTTTCTTTTTTCCCCACAGCCCCTCCCACATTTGTTATTGGTTGATTTCTTGATGATAACCATTCTTTCTGGAGTAAGATAGTATCTCAACGTTGTGTTAGTTTGCATTTCTCAAACGACTAATGATGTTAAACATTTTCTCATGTATTCATTTGCCATTTGTATTTCTTTACCTGAGAAGTGTATATTCATCTCAGATGTCCATTTTTGGATTGGGACTTGGTTAGGGGGGCCTGATTTTTTAAAATTCTTTATATGTTCAACATATAAATCCTTCTTCTGAGGGGCAGTTGGCTAAAGCTTTTTCCAAGTTTGTGTGCCTTATTATGTTTGAGTTATACATCTCAATCATTTTACGTCAAATCATTGACGTTGGTTTATAAATCAAGAGCAAAATTACAAAATAAGTGTGGGAAAAACAAAGCAAACCTAGACCACTTGAAACATCTACAAAACAAATACACATACTTTACACTGTCTTTGGCTTCAGATTTTTTTAATTTTACTATTCCCAGCAAGAGAACAGAAAGATAACGTGTTTCTAGGAAGAATAAAAATGTTTTCCAATTGACAGAAAAGAACATTATCCACATATATATTTCCCCAACGAATATTTATTGATCCATCTGCTAGGCATTAGAGTGATTGCACACTGTCAGCAGCACTTCACATCCTCATGTCTCTCCACAAGGAGGGCTTCATGAAGGAGGTTTCTACATGGGAAACATGTAGGGTGTGAGGAAAGGTGAATTATGGAATAATTTGGTTCACTTTACACCGAGTTTGAAAGAAAATGAAATTCCCAAACAACCTGGTGATAAATGACCTGTGTTTTAGCTTTTTGTGCAAAGCCACTATGGTGGAAAAAAAATCTCCACACCATACCCACAAATATATCACCCAAACTCACCCAAACAGCCTCTGAATAGATAGATATTAAGGAGGTATCAAAGATGCGTTTCCCTTTGGCTGATCAAAGATAGCTAAGGGTAGACTATGGAAACTTGAAATATCAAGAAAATTTTGAATTCAGATTTTAAAAATTATGACTCTAATGTGGTGTTTGTAGTTGAAATCCCAAGGAAAATATCTGTAATTCAAAGAACAAATTTCAAATGGGTATATATTGTGTGTTCTGGTTCCCAGTGGTTGAGTCTGTGGAAAATGGAAACATTTGACTACTAAGTGCGTCACGCCTTGGAACTGGTAGGAGATAAATATAAAAATAATGGTGTTGAGTAGCGGTTTAGAACACAAGCTTAAATCAGACAGACCAGGATCTAAATCCAAACTCTGCTTTGTACAGAGTTTGTTACTCAATGAAAATTACTTATACTCCCTAAGTCTTGGTTTCCTGAATTGTAAAATAAGAGTTAAAGTTTTTTTCATTCATTTGTTTATGCATAGCATAGTGTCTGTGATATAGTGATAATTATTATAATTGTATTAGAATACAGTGTAAATGGTGAACAAAGGCAAAAATGATTGATCTAGAAAAAACAAAATCTAAATAAATTTTGGAGAAAAAAATTGCCCCATTAGAGATACAAATTCCATTTTTCAGGAAAAGAATTCTTTTAATTATTATTGTCTGACATCTTTCCAACCATTTACTCAGAAATGAGTTATATTATCTCAATTTTGACTACAATGCAAACTCATTTACCTGTTCAAGAAATACTTACCCTAACCATGTACATTTGCTTACAATATTTCAAAAATATAGTGCAATTCTTGTGATTTTTATTATTTTTACATGATTTATATCAATGTACAAGGAGAAAACTTCAAAGATTCAGTTACATAGAACATTGTATTGGACTGACTGGTGGCTCACCAAGAATATTCTAGGTGCTAATCCCCAAAACCTATAAATATTCCCTTATGTGACAAAAACAAAAAGAATGATTATTGTCTACTACAGCAAAGAATGTAACTATGTTAAGGATCTTGAGAGGAGGTGCTTATCCTTGATTATCTGAGTGGGCCCTAAATATAATCAAATACATCCTCATAAAACATGTGCAGAGAAAGTTTAGACATAAAAATAGAGAAGAGAAGGAGATAGGATGAGCAGAGAGACAGAAATTGGAGGGTGGCAGCCACAAGCAAGGAATGCCAGAAGTCACCAGAAGTTGTAAGAGTCAAGGAACAGATTCAGCTATACAGCCTTTAGGGCAAGTATGTCTTTGATAATACCGCGATTTCAGACTCCTTGTCTACAGCACTTTGAGAGAATAAATTTCTGTTGGTTTTGGTAATTTATTATAGAGGCCTTAAGAAACTAATTCAACTATCAGATGATAGATAGATGATAGAGAGATAGAGATACATAGACATAGCCAAAGGCATTCTAAATCTATCTATGACCAACTGACATTCAAAAGCTAGAACTTTCTTACAGGATTTTAATGCAACAGAGAAAATTAGAAAAATGTGTTTCAACCTAGGTCAGAAAAGTAGCTGCTAATATAAATATTCAGTCTAGGTATTAACAAGATGAAACAGAATTCTACTCCACTATATCAAATCAATTTATCCCCATAAATGATAAGCTCTACATCTACTTCTTTATCCCAAAACATGCAAATCAAAGTGTAATTAGAGATTTAAATATCGCCTACCAAGAGCTATTTATAGGAATGTAAGTTTTGTGAGGACAGGGATTTGTGCTCACTTCCGTATCTCCAGAGCTAATCAAGCACATGGAAGCCACTTATGAAGCATATCTTGAACAAATTTGTGAATGTAAAGATTATCTATTGATTGTACTTCATATATTCCCCAGTATACTGGGGACTTCAAATGAATGGTACAAAGAAAGACGACAAATATGCCTCCAGAGACATACAATGTAATTGGAAATTTAGAAAAGAGTTATTAAGAGTAAACATCAAAAGTCAAAATGACTATTCATGCCATAAACTTCTTATGAAGGTCAAGCCACACATGTACATACGAGGCTTCTGTTCACATAGTACCTACTAACATACCATTGTCCAAAGCAAATCTCATGGCTAAGCCCAGTATCAACTGAATGACCCCCTACAAAGCAAAGGTCACCACACTATTACACAGCAGAGAGTATGAATACACTATCACACTGGGAAGTGAAGAATTAGAGCCAATAACTCAATCTTCAGCCTCCTCCAAAGTCTTTTCTCGATGTATGTTAGGCCTTGTATCTAGGTGGCCCCAAAGCCTCATGTGCTCATAGGTGGGGCTTTTCAAGAATGGCCATATCTAGGGGGTGGAATGTGAATGAAGGATGTGTGATAGCTAAACTACTCCATTGATTCAAGTTAGCATAGGTCTGGGTGTGTCTGAATGGACTTACTGGAGACAGAAGTTGTGCTCTGGGTGTCGGTGGCACCAACCAATAAGCCATAGCCTAGATGGAATAAAATGGAAAGGGCAGCTTGCTACTGCCACTGCTTTCTGCCTTCACTTCCATGAACTGTTGCTCCTCTGCCACCAATTCATCCACACCACCTTTGGAGCCAAATGACTAAGGACTGACACCTCTACAGACTGTGAGCAAACATAAACCTTTCCTCCTTTAACTTGTGTGTGTCAGGTATTTTGTCCCAGCAATGAAAAAGTAACTAACAAGTTACAGATTCTTTGTAAACCATTACAGTCAGTCCGTAAATCTGTGACAGAGACTCCTGAAGCACGTGAGCTCTCCAACCACTCAGTCACCCACTTTCTCTCCTCATTCAACTTCCTAGAAGACCATGGATAACTAATCCCAAACCTATCCTTTTCACAGCCCCATCTATACCAAAAGAAGTATCGTCATAACCTCCAAACAAGGTTCGGTCTCAACTTTTGTTCCCAATTTCAACCCCAAAGTCTCAGAGACTTTGATTCATCCCCATTCCATCCTCTTCTCCTAAATCTTCATCATAGCTTATTTTCCAACATACAGTCCTGCGCTTGACCTATGACTATGAATTAAATCTCTTTCATGACATTACATCTCCTATAGTATCTTAATTTCTTCATTTTCACATTTCCTAAAACAGTGCACTTATTTATAGCCCTTCCTTCCTTTTCACTCGTTCATTCTGCTCTGAAATTTGACCAAAATTGCTCAAAGGATAAAAAGATCATATGTGCCAAGTCAGCTCTTTGTCATTGGTGACTTTCACAAGACACAAGTATAACTTACTATAGGTAAATTTTTCTCCCTGACTGAGTTCTGCATTAAAAGAGGAAGATGAAGAAAAACTGAGAATGCTCACGTTGAAGAATGTAGCACACATTTGAGCAAAATCAGCTTCACTTCTTAACTTCCCATCCTCACTACCAGTGAATCTGCAGGTAAGTCTGCACCCGCAGGGCAGGTTCCTTCTCCCTGTCTTAGGTAGGGAAGGAGGGAGAAAGAGTCCAAGGTTCATCCTGCTCCAGTGCTCATATGTGTCAATAAGCTCTGATAAAGCAAAATAGACCAATAACCATTATCTAAATTCCAAGAAAGAGAAAGGGAAACAGGTCTACAGTGCATGGGAGAATTACCCCTCTTAGAAACTAGAAGACTGCCTCCTGTAAGAGCTACTTTATACATCTTTAATTGACTTGGGTCACTTAGGACATTTACACTCTTGTTCCTTATCTTCCTCTAGACAAAATTCCTCCTAACTCATAAGAACCCCTTTTCCATTTTCCATGTTTTCTTCCTAGTATTCCAGCATAATTTATTTTACCTCCTGAAGGAGACGTTCATAGGAATGCTTCCCTGATTATTTTCCCACACTATTCTGTCCCTTAGAAATTCCATTCACTCCTGTAACTTTCACCGTCACTCATGCTATAGATCCATTTAACTGCGTATTTGTCTGACTGTTATGCATTTCACCCCAAGAATGACCATGTACATCTGAAGCTAAATGTCAAGATAAACATTGCATCTTTTCCCCAAAGCAAACTGACGCTTCCATGCTCTCTGCCTTAGTGAGGGGCACTAGTATTTGTCTAGTCTTCAAAACGGGAGGTCAGTTAACATCTTGACTCCTCTCTCTGCTCCCACTGGGCTCTCTCTAGGGGCATCACTAGGTCCAAGAAATTTCATGTCTTAGGTATCTTTCAAATCAGTCTCCCCTTCCCTGCGTCTCCTACCCCACCTTAGTGTAATCCCATCCATTCCAATCTAATTCACCACAGTAATCCCTCAGCTACTGTGCTCTATTTCAGCCCCCTCACAATGGACATATTTTGTCTGGAAGTGTTGCAGGAGAGCTTTGTTATCATTGGGAAGGGGGGCAATTTGCTTTGTCTAACACCAGCTTTCTCTTCTTTTGTTAACAGCGCCTCAATTTTCCTGAACAAATATAACATATCAGTTTGTATTTTCATTTCAAAAAGTTTTTCACTTGGCATTCCATGTGCACTGCATATGACAGGTCCCTGTTGACTAGAATATTTGATTAATCAAAACCGTTTATTGCTTAATCATGGTGGTGAAGAGAGAAATTACAGGATGTGTTCAGCACCAGGGAATTAGAGCACAATAAAGAATTTCATTATAAAAATGAAACTCATAGAACTGGAGGATCAATGATTCTTTGGTTTCTCTTTTTGGTCACTAGTAATGTTTTAATATCCTCAGGGCTCAATTGTGTAGCTTCTGCTGGTTTTGTTTTAAGTGAGCATGGTTCCTTTGTGTAGTATTGCTTCCACAACAATATCTAAATCAGTAAAACACACACTATAAGCTTATGCTATACAAATTTGTGCTTTCATCTCTGTAACTCCCCCTGAAAGACTTTTTTATCAAAGTAATAGTTACCTTAGATGTATTCAAACTCACCTAAACATAAAGCATTCACTTTAGTCTGTCACATGCTGCTCCCTCCACTTGATATACTGGAGGGAAGTCCTTTGGCTTGAAAGCTTTGCCAGTGTTAGAGAGAGTAAATCACTTTCAAGTTCAGGGTAAATGTTTTCAAAAGGATTTTACAAAGAGTCTTAATAACAACACATTCTGTCTTCCCTTACATTCAGCTCAAACCCAATTTTGAACTCTAAATTCAGTATGAAGCTCAGATTCCCAGATTTGAAGAACTGAAAAGAACTTTACGTTCCATCATGATCCCACTTACTCATCTTTCAGGGACTTGGGTGAGATGGAGCTTTTCTTCAAGATTTTAGTAAGTGTGACATAATTGAGATTTCTTCCCTAATGGTCTCAGAAATTTGAACAGCAGAGACTTTACTCCCTAGCAGACTCTTGCACTTGTCATGCCTGATTCAGAGGCCTCTGACTCTAGCTCAGGTGCTACTCAAGATGTCAGCTTCTATCCCATGTCTTAAACCTGAACAGCCCTCTTCAGCCTCTCTCAGAGATAGGAGCCACAGCAGTGGGCTGAAGGAAAGATCTGCTGACACTGAACACTGAGTCACTACCTCTGAAGACTGATGCTCCTGCTTGGCCTGAATGACCTGGCACCAACAGGTCTCCAGAGCTCAGAGAGGGAGATGGGTATCCAAAATAAGAGACAAAAGACAGTGTTAACTGCTCAGTGTAGGTGTGAGGAGAGGCAACAGGGGCGGAGAGGAATGGCAGCAGAATTTTTCCTTCCAAATCACAAAAATAAACAATGGGCATTTCCCCTTCCTTTTCGCAATCTCCATAAATGTGCATGCACACACACTCCAGACACAACAACAAACAACAGTAAACACACAAACTATACAGCAACCATCACCAACTATGTTTGTCAACTATAATTTATAATTTTACTATATTTTTACACTTGTTAAGCTGAAATTGATAGAAACGAAGACAAAGAAAAAGTGACATAGTGGAATTTCCTCCCTGTCCCTTATCCCCACAAGATGTCTTACATTTTAAAAACCCTCTGAAGCCCAAATTTGAATTTTTGCTCTTTTCAGAGTTTCTGTTTTCATTTTGTCGCCTAAGGCATAAAGGAGATGCATGGAATAACTATGGAGTAACTAGATTACAAAGACCATTTAACCTTCTACTCCCAACAAACAGAAGTGCAGTGCAATTGTTCATTTTCCATCTTTTTTGTCATCCAAGATCACAAGCAGGGGACAAATTTTAATCCAGAATAAAGAAGACTGTCTACAAACTAGAACTGTACTATTATATCATTAAAGGGGATGTACGTGAAAGCAATATATCCCATCACTGAAAGCATTAGAGACCTGTCTTATTTACTTTTCTCATCACTGAGACACAATACCTGATACCTACAAGTTAAAGGAAAAAGGTACTTAACCCACAGTTTGTAGAGATTTCACTACATAGTTGGCTGGCTCCAAGGCAGTATGGCATGGCAGAGGAGTGTGGGAGACAGGAAAAAGTACATGGTATGGCAGGCAGACAAGTAGCCTTCCTTTCCCTTTTAATCCATCCAAGCTATAAGCCTATTGGTTAGTCCCACTCAGGCCCTAAGTAAGTCTTCTATTTTCAGTAAATCCATTCTGCTACAGCCAGAACTATGCTAATGTGATTAGGAGACTAATCCAGTTATCACACTCAAAATCAAGTATCACACACTCATGATCCAGTCACTCCCAATAGCCCTACCTATGAGTTCATGAGGCTTTGGGGAAACATCTAGATACAAGCCATAAGAGAAGCAATGAAACACTGGTGAAGATTTTATTAAAAAGTGTTCCAGCCTCTAGCAAAAGGTTGGTAGAGACAATATTTTTTCACTTCTAAGGCTGTTATTCTTTATTTCCAATAAGTCTCAGGTATAGTTGGAGAAAACAGTGTCTGAAATGGGTCTTTGGGTTGTGTGGCCCCTGACCAGTAAAGTCAATCTCGCCCTGATGCCTCAGTCCTGTTTCATCTCTGTTGGGGAAGGTTGTTAAAGTAACTGCTGTATAGTAGACTCTGCTTTCCAACTCCACAGAGCTTGGTGTAAATGTACACTGAATATAGTTACAGCATTAACTGAAAGTAAACTGTAAATAAGAACAAAAATAGTTGTGAATACACTTTCATGGAATCTAATGACAGGGATTTTAAGGTTATATCCTTTCAAGAAAATAAAAACATTAAAGTGATGAATCCCTGCTTTAGTCAATGTTTATCTTTTAAGTTAATCAGTGTTGGAAGTTGAAAAAAAAGAGTCAAGGGCCCTATCTTTCCATATACACAATCACTTATGCAGAGCAAGATAGATTGGCATCTGGCTGCATAAAAATTGACTATTGTGGATGTTCTTTTGGCAAAGGAATATTCTAAATGCAAAATGGCCTAAAAAGGTTGTAAAAAGTCATTATTCTTTTCCTGAGAATTGAGTACAATTATAGTTAAGGCAAACAATTTCACTGACTCAGCTGCAGCCAATGAAGAGAACCCAATTGTATAGGTGAATTGATAGTGTGTTAACGTTATCACTAAGTGTCATTGATCTTAGACACTGTGAAGGACAGCAAGGCTTATTTCTATTTCCTTTCCCATCACAACCCAATACTTTTGTTATTGTTGTTGTTGTTGTTATCATTGTTGAAATCAGTGTAGTTGTTTTTGTAATAGATAGAAACTCCACAATATTCAAAAGGTGGAGTCCCACTGCACAGCTTTTTTCAGAAGAAACCAGGCAGACAAAATTTGTCTGGAACTGGGAGACAAAACAAAAACCCAGGATCAAAGAGGAGGTATCACTCAACATAGGACTAGACTTATGCATTTGTGAACAATGAGGTACAAAAGGCAGGGGTATTTTACCCTGAAATCATTGTTAGAATTGCTGCTTTATAGTTCTGATACAACTCAGATAAACATTCCGTCTGTTTTGTCATTGTTTTTCCATTTTGTAGAGACAACTCATTCCTCTGTTGCTATACTACAGCACGGCCTCTGCTCAGCCACCCCTGGCAAGGCACTATTGTGTGTACCCTCTGGCCTTTCTGCTTCATAAGCTCTTTTCAACACACCTCCTGTCAGAGAAACATGCCAAGTCTGCCGGCTGCTCCTCAGGGCTTCTTACTTTGTTAATCATGATAATTAGTAAAAAGATTTGAGAAATCTAAAAGGTCAAGGATAAACTGAAGGATTTCTTTTCTTTGAAAAGAAAGGTATTTAGAGGACATAAAAAAGAAAATATCCATAAGGTTTCAGTGAAAAAGAGACTGCTCTGTTCCACCATTTCTCCCACCATAATCACGCAGTGGGCTGAGGATGGAGAGTATTCAGAGCTGATAACTCCTTCAGGATGCACTGAGATAGGACATACAAGTAAGAAATGTTAGGGGCAAGATCTCAGGAACCACTGAGCTTAGGCGAGACTGGGAAGCCTGTAAAAGGAAAAGCTAAGCTACCAATGAGCAACCTGGTGTTATCTGATCAAGAAAATTGAAGAGATTAATTTTTTTGTAACTTTCGTTATATGTCTCAGTGAATTCTTCTTTGGACTGAAAGTTTGGAGACCTTTGATCCTTATACCAGGATGGCCATATCTCCTGTGATTTGAAGATTTTTAGCCATTATTTCTTTAAATAAGCTTTCTACTCCTTTCCTCTCCTTCTGTAACTTTTATAATGTTGATATTAATTCTCTCATTAATCCCATATGATTTTTCATTCCTTTCTATTTTTTTCTCCTCAGACTGAAAAATTTCAAACAGCCTCTCAGAGTTCACAAATTTTCTGCTTGATCAAGTCTGCTGTTGAGGATACTGTGTTTTATTAATTCTTAAAGTGAATTCTTTGGCTTCAGAATTCCTGTTTGTTTGTTGCTAATGCTTTCTCCTTGTTGAACTTCTCCTGTTGCTCATGTACTGTTTCCCTGATTTCACTGAGTTAGCTGTTAGTGTTCTTGTAGCATGATGAGTTTCCTTGAAACAATTACTTTGAATTCTTCATAAGACTCTTCATAGATCTCCATATTTCTGATGCTGGTTACTGGAAAGTTATTTTGTTCTGTCAGTGTCGAATTCACTTGAGTTTTCACACTGCTTTAAGCTTTGCACTGCTATCTGTACATCTGAAGGAAGCAGTTACCTCCTCTTTTACTGTCTGGCATTGAGAAAGAAACACCTTCATAAGTGAGTCTTGATAGGCAGAGTCTCTCATGAGCCTTTCCTTCAGATGCACTCAAGGCACTCCTCGTCTTCCCTCCTCGGAGAGAGATTCTTAAGAGCACATACCAATCTCAGAAGCTTGGGTACTGGAAATGTCTGGTTTGTTCTCCTTAGGATAGTACCCTGAATGTGCAAGATTGTACACCTTTTTCCAATACTGCAAAATCAAGCCTACTGACTGCCACAATTGCAAATCATCTACAAAGGCTGATGCTCACGGTCTGGTGGGTGCACGTGGAGAATCAGCCGCGTAGCAAGAAGAGGAGAGTTGCATGGAGCAATGCAAGACTTGTGAGCCTGTTGGGGGCAGTGGTCCACAGATGAGGTATCCTGTGGCTCATAAGCAGGTCTTCTGATAGTTCCCACAAAGAAGTTAGTAGGATACTGCTATGACCTGAATACTTTTATGGTGCCACTAAAAGGTGCATGTGTTCCTCCATGTGCCAGTGGGAAATAGTGTGGAACCTTTAGGAGGTGGGGCCCAGGGAGAACTCCTTAGGTCACTGGGTGTAATGCTTTTGGAAGAGGTTAAGGTAGCCCTGTGGGAGCCCTGACTTTTCATGAGAGTGAACTGATATAAAAGCCTCGGTCTGATTCCCGAATCTCACTTGCTTCCTTCTTGGCTATGTGACCAGTCCCTCTTATGCATGCTCTAACCACTACATCTTCCATGACATAACATAGCCAAGTGGTGTCCTCACCATTCTACACAACAATGAGCTAAAATAAACTCCCCTTTTAATAAAGTTAGTGTAGTTTAACAATTCCCTTATAGTAACAGAAAAGAATCTAATATAAATACATAGCACTTGAGATTTACACCCTGGCTGCTGTGAGTTTCCACATCTCTTCTGTTCTCAGCCTCTTCCAGACATTTAGCCACGCTGACCCCTTCAACATTATGGGTGGGGCACGAAATAAGTGAATCTCTTGGGCAGTGCACATCCATGTCCTTGGGTGCTCACTTACAAGGTGAGAACATAGTAAGTGATCCTTATGGGAAGGCTCATGGGCTGTGTCTCCCTTAGTACCAAGCTGTGCTTGGGTGGGAGGTAATGCGGGTGAAGTGAAATTGCTTTCCTTGGTTGCCTTAAATGCATCTGTTCTCTAAATTTTTGCTCCAACCATCTGCTGGAACTTCTCTGCTGAACTCCCGGACTCCCACAAAGGCATATTCTCATCAAGTCCATAGACCTTGAGAACAAGGGGGTAGAAAAGTCTCTTCCTGTTACCTTGCCCCTGTTCCTCCAGAGTTGCTCAATTTCTAGTGACCTCTAACCTCGTGCCCAAACTACCATATTACACAACCTAGGAGGTATGGGTGAAAATGTTCTTCCTTCAAATATTCACTGACTTACTTTTGGGAGTGTTCCATATTTCCAATACTACCAACACTGGGAAGGGTCATTCAAAGGAACAGATCTGCTCTGCACACACGCTTCTCTTGTTTAACCACTAATGAGGGCCACATCAATGTCTCTATTCTGTTTTCTTTTTCTTGCTCATGTAAGGAAAAATATATTTTTCTCTTTGTTTTTTCCCTTCTATATCTCTATATTTTTCTGAACTTACCAGGGAGCTGTTACATATCTGAAAAATACACTTCAACAAAGGATAAAAGTAATTATAAATTCTAAACGTAATACAAATTAGAATATATAATCTGCAAAATAAGGCTCACATTCTGAACATGATGCATATTTACTCTTATTTGCTTCTTGACCTTATCCAGTGTCGATCCCAGGGATGAAAGCCATATCGTATAATTCTTATGCAGCACAGTTATTTCTTATCCCCCAAGTCTTCCTCACATGTGTATTTTATCTGCCTTAAATGCCTTTGCCCACCTCATCTGCCGTTGATGCTCTACTTCTCAAGACCCAGGTCCAGGGCCTTCTCTGTGAAGGGTTCTAAACATCACCTGAAAAGCATTCATCATCAGATCTTTGTGTGTGTAGTCTTCTGTGCTTCATTCCTCCTATATCATTGTATTTACAATTTTTCCTTACAATGTCATGAATTTTCTATGATATTTTGCCTCATTCCTTTCATACTCATAACCTGCCACAGCATATATTTACATAGCAGGCCTTTACAAATAAATAACTGAATGAAGAATCTTTCTTCCCTTTGACCCAAATAATATTTAAAAATTACTTTAGGTCTTTTTTGCAAGACCTAGAAAACTAGCAGTTTCACATCATCACTATTGAAGGCACGTAGGTTATCTGATTCCAAGCACAGAAAATTAAAATAACAAAAGCAAAGATTTTATCCATTAGGAAATGTGTGTAGTGCTGACACTCTGATATTTATCTTGCTCACTCTTAATTTCTTCAGATCTCTCACATCAGAGAAGTTAAGATCTTCCTTTCTTCATCTCTGAATAAATTGAATTTCTGATTAGAGCCAAAGGAAAGTTTTGCATAAGGATATTTTTTAATGAGAAAATTTTTCAGGAGTGATTTCAGAGGTGGGTCCTCAAAACTGTAATTGGGCAATATGTCACTGACCTTAAAATTCAATAAAGGATCTGTAGTAAATACTCTTATTGTTCTCCTCAGAGTGATAGAGTGAGTGTTCTGGGAGTCCTGCCAAATGCCGCATCTCTAAAATCCAGTTCTCCAAGGACAAACATAAAGAAGTGATTTTATACATTTTTAACCATTCAATTATCATGACACAGTAATAACTGATTTTTATTCTCTATAACCCCGAAACTTGCTAGTACTTCTCTATATTTCTGTAGTTAAATCACTTGTAATGAATCAAGGAAGAGTTAAAAGATTTAGAAGAGATAAAAACAATTTTACTTCTGAATGCAGTAGTCTGAGGGGAAGAGCCATAGATTTGATGCTTTAGATACAGGTTTTCTCCCAGATTATGGAATAAGGCGAAATTTTCCAACTGTGGAGCAAAAAAGATTATAAAGAAAAAGGCATCTCTAGAGAAATAGGCTTCCTAATAACACTTTGCCAGGAATTTTCTTTCTGCCTCAGTTTTCAAGGGCTAGGCAAATAATTCCTTTGTAGATCCTGAGACTGAGGAGTTGTCAGTATCCAAATATCCACATATCAAAAACAAAAGTCTTGCTTATGGTTCTCTCCAGACTATGGTCATTGTGGCTACTATACCTAGTAGTCAAGTCCTGAGAAATGAATGTCATCAAATCCTTTCTAGACAATATACATTCTAGTCAGAAAGTTAAGTAAAGAGCTGAGATATTATTCCATGAGGTCATTAACTCAATAACCCTGTAGCCAAATAAGTGTTGAGCTCCTATACATAACTCAATGTTGTCAGCAAATGATAAGTAAAAATGTGCAACCTTATTTAAAAAGACACAGAAAGCACAAGAACGAAATAACAAAGTTTAAGAAGTTCTCCTTAAGTGATTGGAAGGTTTTTATCACTAGGTCTCCCAAGAAAGGTTGCTCACACACACATGTAGGAATGTGAAATCACAAAGAGATGAACAAGAATGAAAAACAATCAATAAAATGACAAGTAAAGCAGAAAAACTTCACATCTAAAAATTAAACAGTAAATGTTTAGGAAACCTGATCAGCTTCTGCTGCCTTCTAGAGCCATTTCCTTTTTTTTCTTTTTTGCTTTGTTTTTCCAAGTTTTATTTGTACTCATTAATTTTACAAAATACTGGATTTCCATGTGGTATTTTCATATATGAATGTAGCATATTTTGATTATATCCACCTCTATTACTCTCCTTCTCCCCTTCCTCCACACTCTTCCCTGTATTGTCTTATTCTGGTCTAACAACAGTCTCCCTAAGAGATATTTTCATCTATGTAAAACCAACTATTAAAGACTTAATGAAAGGGTGGTCCATATGAACAAAGAGTTTAATAAGGGAAACTAGTAGTTTAAAACAGTCATGCCTACAAATAGGCCTAAGTAAATTATTTTAGAAAATCTATTTATTCACTTTTTTAGCCTAGTTTTAGTCAATTAATTTCTTCGTGTCTAGGTCCTCAATTTAAAAGATCCTACTTAAGTGTGAAAAGAAAAACATTTGTCACAAAATGAACAAACTAGATAGTGCATCTGGTTTTAGGGCTTTCATCACAGCAGGTGAGAAAAGATCTTTCATAACAGTTATACTAGTAAATTTCTTATGTATAAACCAAGACTGAGGTTCCTCAGTGTCAGCACTTTTGGCATTTTACACTGGAACATATTAATTGTGGAGAGCTACCCTGTGCACTGTGGAATATTTAGCAGTATCTTTGGTCAATTTCACACAAATGGAAACACACACATCATAGAGTTGTGCCAACCAATAATGTCTCAGGGAAGGGAGTTAGGCAAAACTGTGTCAGACTGAGCTGTAGTAAGGCTAAATCTAATTTGAATATTGCCACACATAATTTGTGAGGAATATAAACTATTGTTTTCATTTTAAACCACTAATTTTTTATGCATCAACAAATAACTGATATATACTTTTTCTTATTTCAAAAATTAGACTTTTTAAAGCACTGAATTCTAGGAATTTCTACAGATAAAACACTTAGAGAAGGGCTAATGTGTTAGATTGCCCATTGCTGGACACAATACCTGACATCCACAGCTTAAAAGGGGACAGGTTCAACTTGGCTCACAGTTTCAGTACATTCAGTCCATGGTTAACTGTCTTCTAGTCAGAAACATGACAGAGAGATGTGCTGGAGCAAAGCTGCTTAGACCATGGCAACTGGGAAGCAGAGTAGGGTACTAGTGTGTCAGAGAAAAAGGGACAAGAGACCACATACAGTTCAAAAGGTCACATCTGCTTAATTCACCTAGACACACATAGAGATGTGTTCCACCAATCCTCCTGAGCAGCTGTCATGTCGATTAAGTTGACACAATCACTTTTAACCATCACATTCCAATCTTTGTCCACTTGATATCAAACATATCTCCCTAAACCATACTTAACCCCCTAGGTATACACAAAGTTTTAATTCCACCTAAAATAATACAACTATCTTATGTACAACTGAAAACACAATAATCTCCCCACAAAGTCTCAATAGTTTCAACATTTTTCAAAAGTCCAAGGCTTTTTTTAGATTCAAGGAAAATACTTAGCTATGAATGTTTGTAAAAATCAAGAACAAGTTCCTAAAGTAAAATAACACAGGGTAAACATTCTCATTCCAAAAAGGAGGAATAAGGGTAGAGACAAGATTTACACCAAGAAAGACTAAAACTCAGAAGGGCAAACATTAAGTTCAACAGCTCCACATTTGGCATCCAGGACACAGTATGGTAAAACTCAAGTTCCTAAGGGCTAGGGAGCCCCACTTCTATGGCCTCACCAGTTGCACTTCTCAGTTGAGGAGAGTCCACTCTGCGCTTGCAATTTTCCTTAAAACACATTCTGCATTCCTGGCATCTCAAATTTCTGGGTTCCCCACTGCACCTTTGGCTTCATTCTCACAGTTTCATGCACTGCCCTCTCAGGGGCTTCTTTGCTGGCCTCCAAGGCCTGCCTTTGAAACTGGGTGGAAAACTCCTGGACCCTACAACTCTTGCATTCTGCATGCTGCTAAAACTAGCATTACCTGGATGATACCAAGGTCTGATGTCAGCAGGAACTGTAACCAAGGCCCCTTAAACCATGACTCCATTAATCCCTGATTGGCTGGATGGCTGTGCAGAATGAAATGAATCCCAGAGAACTGATTCTCTGAGAAGTCCTTCTCAAGCAGAGGACCCAGGAAATGTTTACACTTTGCATCCAAGAGCTTGTGAGGGGTGGAGTCTTGCTGATTCCTGAGATCCCCTCAAGTCATCTTTTCTGTTCCTATGCAAAATCCTTTCCTTCTTTTTAACAGTATTAATCTCTTTAGCAGGTATTCTTCCTTTGGCCTTGACTTTATACCTGGTTCCTTCTGGTCAAAAATGTAAGTTGTCAAAATTTTTCTGCTTAGCCTTTGCCCATGATCTTCACCATAAATCTACTACTCATGCTACAGCCTGAAGGTTAGGCTGACTTGAAATTTCTTCTATTAGTTTAATTTTTCCACTGCTGTTAATATAAGACTTCTGTAAAGTCTCAGGACATGGGAAACATGTAGACAAAACTTTTTGTCAGAATATAACACACACAGCCTCTAACTGCAAATAGAGTACTTATTCCCAACCAAAAATTCCTGAGCCTAGCTTTTACAGTGCATTGCTATCTCATTCTGGTCTTGTGGTCACTAACCAGAATTACTCACCAAGCTCAGTATAGAGCATCCTAGGACTTCCCTAGTCCACATCACCACATCTTTCCAACCTCCTCCCACATACTACTTCCAAAGGTTTCTAAACCACATGTTCAGGTACAGTCATGGCAATAACCAAATTTCTCTGATGTCAATTATCTGTGTGAGCTTTTCCTTTGTGGGATACAACATCCAATGGTCAATACTTAAAGGGGAAAAGGTTCAGTTTGGTTCATGGTTTCAGGAGATTCAGTCAAGATCAGTTTGCTGAAGGCAGAAACCATGGCAGAAGGAGGTGATGGAGCAAAGCTGCTTACTTTGTGGTGGCTGGGAAGCAGCACAGGGAACCATCTCAGAGAAGAAGGGGTGAAGGACCAGACACAGCACCTAAGATTATTCCTTTTTGACCCACTCAGACACACAGAGAAGTGTGCTCACCAATCCCCTGGATATCTCCCAAGTTCAACTACATTGACAAAATAAAACTTAATCAAGGTATATATTTTAATGTAATGTTTATTGTAATATTGTTTACAACAAGGAAAAATTCATAGAAAAACAAAATGTTCTATAGTTAGGTACTGTTTAAATAATATAATGTGTATTTACACAATTGTGTATAGTACCTTACTGACCATACAGTGGCATTGTTTTTAAAGATGACATTTGAAGTATAATAATATAGAAATTTTTCAATAATCACCAAAGTAGCAGTTTTTAAAGCACCATGCACACAATGTTTCAATTTTATGACATGTTTTTACGTGAATATATATATTTATATACAGTCAAAGTCTTATAATTTAAACTCAAAAATATATATAAAGGTTACTTCTATGTGAGGCATTTACAAGTGATTTTTCTGGTTTTTTCCTGTTTATCTGAATATTCTAATTTTTCTTCACTCATCATGGCCTTAAATAATTTTAAAATCCTTGAGAAAAATAAGTCAAACTATTTCCTGTATAATTTCAATGTAAAGTAAAAGGCTGTATCTGGCATTTTTCTTGTGGTTGTGTTTCCAGGAAGTACACTGACTGGAAGCCTACTCAAACATATACCACGGTGATTTGTGTCACAGCAAGTTTCCCCTATACCTCCTGGTTACTTGTTTCTCCCCATTTGAATTTCCAGAGTCTGCAGACAACGAGGGTATCAATTTCTCTTCTTTCCAAAGCACCAGTCAGGAGGCCAGAGGTGCAAACGCAAGCAAAGAAACCTCTCCATGCATGAAGGATTAGGTGCTGGTAACAATAATGTCAGTGTGGAGCATGGTTTTTGAAAACTTCTGTCACTCTACAGAAAGTGATTGAAATGATTGACTATATATGTGGAAGAAAAGGTTAATTCTTTGTATCTAAAGGGCAACTTTGAATAAAGCTTTAAATGATAGGCAAAAGGAAAAAGCAATTGCCCCCCATTAAAGGCAACCTTGCCAAGCCTATTTAAAACAATTAAAATCAGATCTCAGAAGCAGATTTTTTCCACTTAATTTGTATGCTGTGCCTTGTCTAAAAGCCCTTGTTTTTTCTTCCCTCTGTAGATACGTTCAAAAATTATGGCTGTGCCTTCTACCCAATCACAGTAAAGGTTCATATGCATGAGCATATCACACCTATCATCTTTGAACAGACGTGGGTAGAGTATGAGGGTAGGAGGATGCTCTGTAACCAGTCCTATAACCTAAACTTGAAGCTCAAGCTCTTCAATAAAAGGACTTCAGCTGCATGATTGAAACGACTATAATAGAAGTGGTGAGTTCATTCATTTTACAAAAAAAAAAAAAAAATAGAAACTTTTTGTTTATTTTCTTCTGTCCTCTCCTTTTTCCCCATCTTCTAAAAGGGTTTCCTATTGAAGTTATGTTATATAAGACACAAAAGAAGCTTTTATATTTCTATTCCCACATGACCTGGGGTTTACTTGAAGTCATGGCCCACCTTAGAGACTCCACAGTCTAGGTCTGTAAGAAGAGCTGCTCATGCTGGTTCATTATGGGTCACCAAGGAATGAAAGGAAAGGGCCAAGGGTTAGATAAAATGCTTTAACTAGGGTAAGTTGCCTACCCAGGTAATTATCATGGTAGAGGACTTTACCAATCACATATAGGAATTCATGATCATCGTCTTTTATTTAGGGAGAGAAAATAGACCAGAGAATGCTATTTATAAATTGCTTACTGACTTTAAAATAGCATAAATAATCACCATGTACCAGGCAAAGAATATTTAAAGTTTACAAAGTTTTGGAATAATTTAGTGGTTGTGTTTCCAGGAAGTACACTGACTGGAAGCCTAGTCAAACATATACCACAGTGATTTGTGTCACAGCAAGTTTCCCCTATACCTCCTGGTTATTTGTTTCTCCCCATTTGATTTTAGTCTTACACTAAAGGATTTAGTCTTACACTACCACTTACTAGATGTGTTAAATATGCATTTAATAGTTTTTACCTCTGTGGTGGTTAATTCTTTGTGTCAACTTTTCTGATCCATTGGGTGCCCCAATTCTGGTCAAACATTATTCTGAGTGTATCAGCGATGGTGTTTCTAGATAAGACAAACATTTGTATAAATAGACTGAGTAAAGCAAATTGTCTACCCTAATGTTGTAGATCTGATCCAATCAACTGAATACCTGATTAAAACAAAAAGACTAGGTGGAAGAGAATTTCAATCTGACAGCTTCAGCTAGGACAATGGTCTTTTCTTTCAGTCTCAAACTTACATCATCAGCTCCCTTGGGTCTCAGGTGTTCAGATTTAGCTCTCCCATGTCTCCAGTTTGATGACTGCAGATACTGAAGTTCCTCAGCCTCTATAATTGCATGAACTAATGCCTTATAATAAATCTGTCAGTGTACTGTTTCTGTTTTTCTGAAGAACTCTGAATAATGTACCCTGCTTCTTCAACTGGCATGTGGTAATAATGTCGACCTATTCAGGCCCCTGCAGAGGAAATATGTAAAATGCAGTGCATCAGGCTTGGTACTGATAGTAGGCATGTAGTACATGTTGGCTTTCTTTCTAACCCTTAATTTACTGCAATAAAGTTTACTTATAGGTTTTCGTCTTCCTAGTAAATCAGCTAATTTCATTGAAGATGTATTATAGCTCACATTTCAGATGTATGATAAAAAAAAACTTTATTTCTTTTATAACAACTTGTTTCAGAGTCCAAGCACATATTTGACCACACTAAAGGCGAATTTTCAGTCAGTAAGGAAATTTTTTTTAGCCCTCTCCAGCCATAAACATAGTCCAGGACATTTTGTGGTGCCCATAAACCAGGAAAATCTCTAGTCGTAACTGTCATTCACATTAAGCCAAACCATTCCTTGATGTACAGAGGTATGTGCTTCAGTGTTACCCATGCTTGTTTGGAATCTGGGGAGAGGTGAGACGTATCAGTGCTAAGGGTTCTCCCCCTTCAGTACCTCAGCCAAACCTGCATCTGGTCCATGACCTTAAATCTTTCTCAGATGATGCTATGCCAGACAGGACCTCCTCACAGGACTTGAGAAATTTCTAAATGTACCAATCTACCATTTAGCTAAGTAGGATTTAGAGGAAAAGATATATCAGCCCACCTAGGGAAAAGAAAGAGAGATAATTCCTATTGCCACTTTATGCTTTTAGTAAACAATTCTGGAAGCCAACTCCCAGCAGAAGTCTGTAGTGGAAATAAATGGTACTCATTTTTGAGAGATTAATAACAGTATTTTATAATCCTATCTTTCATAGGTCAATGTTGCTGAGAATGTATAATCACAGTTTTGAACTTTACAGTATTGTGCATCCAAAAAGTCAGAGATATTCATATGTAGGTGGTAGTGAATCTGCCTATGGTGAAATACAGGAAGGAAATTGACAGAAGTAACTTCTTTTGTGGGGGGGACAAAAATCTTTAAAATCTCTTACAGAAACAATCAAAATATAAGATCAAAGATCACCCATGGTGATTCCATACTTTAAAGAAAATATTCGAGGCATACCAGATTGAAAGACCTCTTCAATTATATCATTCACAGCATGATAGCAACTTCAAATCAATTGATTCCCAAGACTGGCAAACTTGGCAAAATTTCAGATGACACAAAGCTGACAGAACCTGGTGCAGACCGCTACGAAGCAGATCTGAGCAGGACTTAAATTAATCAATTGGTTTTTCATGTTTACTTGTGAATCTGTCCAAGGCATAGGCTCCTGATCTGGAAATGGCGGACTCATAGAAAGTGAACCTGTGTGAGTCCCTAATCCCTACTAGAGCCTGTAGTGGTGGATGAAGCCAGAAAGCCTCAAAGGACAAGACAAGATCACAGCCAAGGACTCCTGGATCAGATCTCAACTAGATAAAGTCTATAGCCTCTGGCATCTCATTCTTCAGTGGATTAACTTAATACCTTACTTGGAGAAGTCCTTGAGTGGTTCTGCCCTGCTTGAGTACCCACCTCCCTTCTTCTGATAACCAAATAAATATGGACAACCCAGAGAAAGTCGTGGTCTTAGCCCTGAGAGAATTAAGAATTATGAGAGAAAGCTTTGATCCTCAAGGAGCCCTGAAATCATTCCATTTGTCTCTTTTTATGTAGCCTTTATTGTACGCTCATTCAGGGGATTGTGGACCTGATCAACCCGCAATAATTAAGGGATATTGTTAACCCCATAAGAACCAAAGTTCAGAATCATCTCGTAAGTATGAAACATATTTTCAAAGGATATATATATATATATATATAATTTTCAAATATTCTAAGCTCAAATTACAATTTAAAGATCAGCTGCTCCAGTACAGCTTGCTTAGCAACCTAAAGATAGAAAGAAGAAAGAAAGAAAGAAAGAAAGAAAGAAAGAAAGAAGAAAAAATTTATTCATAAAAAGAATATGAAGCAATGTAACTAGTGTCAAAGTCTATGGGTAAAAGATATTAACTTTTATTAAAGAAACATATATAGAGATCATGAAATCATCAAAGAGCTCACCAAGCATGTGACAGTCATATCTTAGCGGAAGTGCCAATTTAAGTTTTCACTACTAGATTCTAGTAACAGACCAGCATAGAAAGTCACTGCAGTAAGAACAGCCTAGCTCTGCTGCAGGAACAAACAATCATTTTCTTCAGTCCTTGCCTCAACCGACTCCAGAGTCAAACATTCCAGAAGGGGAAAACTCAAGAGACTGAGGTGAGATCCTTTCTCCAATTATTTAGTAGAACAGAGAGGTGATGAGAAGGATCTAAGAAAAAAAAAAGTCCACACCTTTCTTGACTTGCATAGCAAAAGTGTACCACCTGGACTTACTATGTTGCTAAGGTAGCTCACACAACAAAAACGAGAACATCTCAAAAAGAAGGTGTGGGATAAGGACTGAGTAACCAACACGTGTGTGTTAATGAATGTAATAAGAACCAGTTAGGTTAACATGGGCAAAATGAATTAATAGTTGTCTTATAGGTTAGCTATTTTTGTCTTTCTGTACAGTGAATAGAGTGACTTTTGGGAAAGGTAAGCCTCCCAAATCTTGATTTTGTTGTTTCATTTTGAGTTGTGCTCTGACTCAAATCCATGAATAGTAGGAAAGTTTTAACTTGAGCACCAAAGTTGGGTCTCCCTTTGGAAGTATACACTAGTAAGCAAGCCCATTAATATATCTTTTTTTCTCCACTAATATGTCTTACGAGGAATAATTTATCCTAAAGAAGGAAAAAGTTGAAAGACTCAAGGACAATATGTCAAAAACATAGGTGAAAGCATAAGACCTGCTAGGAATGTTATCCTTCAGGCCAGCCAAGCCCATGGCTCAGCCCTGAATTGCTGTAGAAAAAGCTGGCCTTGTGTAGGGGAGAGTAAAAGGGCACCTTCAGGCTATGATGGCTTTATAAGTTTACAGTCTAAGTCTTGCCCTCCCTACCATGACTTGCTCTGACAAATAACAATGGATGGAATTATCATGAAGAAAATCTGAAGCACATAGTCATATCTTTGTAGAAGAGAACATACACAGGTATGCAAACAAGAAGGGGAGCTGAAGCTACAGACCCTCTGGGCTCTGTCTCTCCAGAGTTGACAGAGTTGGAATAAAGTTTGCCTTGCATCACACATCACAAGGGGCCTAAGCTGGTCTCTCTTAAAATCAGCAGCTAAAGCTGTACGTTTTTGTCATGAAGTGAAGCAAACAGTATTTCATTGAACTATCCTGAGCTGAGGTTGCTATGCTATCTACATAACGTAGCTGAATCCTTCAGATTGAAAGGAGAAGTGGAGGTTAATACAGCCTATCAGCCTGCGATCTGGACCAACCCAGCACCAGCGCGGCACTGTGTGAGAAAAGACTTAGGACAGCAGGTTTGAGGCTGCAGACTTAGAAAGCTCAACTCACAGGACTGACCTCTGACTGGCACCTGGGAATTTAGCCCTCACATCGTCCCCTAGATGGTGAAGAAGCTTTGCTGAACCCAGACTGTTTGTACAAACCAAGCGACTTATGGTTAACATCTGTGTTCCTTCTGGGAGTCTGGAGACGTGGTATGTGCTAAACAGAAGGTGTCTACGTGATCAGGTGCCCACCCCCCAAAATCTCGAGCTGTATCTTGTAGGCTCCTTTGAGCAACAACATCAAACACATACTTCTACGGTTTGTACTACTGAAAAACACACACACACAAATGTGCGCTTGCGCACGTGCACACAAACAGAAACACACACTTTTTAGTCAATTAGCTAAAATGAAACAAAAAACGAAAGCCCCAAGTAATGCTTTTCCTTTTGGCACTGTTCTCCAAATGGGAGAGAAAAAGGCCTGAATATTTTTCAAAGGTGGGCCTTGATTGGGTTAAAAACAATAACAACCATCTGTTGCTCTCCTCCTCCCCCTCCCCCTCTCCCTCTTCCTCTCCTCCAAGCAAAAGAAAAGGGGGGGAAACATTCAAGCCTCTTTTCTGGGTAACAGCAGTATCCCTACCTCTCACCCTTTTGCATTCTACCTGGGATCTCCCAGTAGCTGTAATTTTAATCATTTAAATTCTGAATTCACTACTAAGACTTGAAGCACAACTTGCCGTGAAAATCAAAGAGGTTTTTTTCAATGGCTCTGTATTTTGTGGTTATTCCATCTATGTACGATAAAAAGCAATTTACAATTCATCCTATACTTTCATAAGAGAGAAAAGCCAAAAAGAAAAACTGTTAATAACACACAGCTCCTTTGCTTTTTACCATGCATGGATCAGTAAATTGCAATATAATGCTTTAAGTACTGGTAACAACGAATCTCCATAACTAATGATTCTTGCTATGCTTTTTGACTATTGCAGACTCTGAAGAAGGAGGAAGAATGAAATAGAGGCAATCTCCAGATGGAAATGTACTTTTATAGTTTTGAAAAGCAGCTTTCAGCTGCTAATGAGCTTTTGCTGAAATCAAATGCCTGACCCTGAAAGGCTAACCCATGACAGAATGGGTCAGTTTGGACATTTGGATAGCATAAAATTAAAAGGTCTCAGGGAAGCCTTATTACTTGGACTTTGAATGCTGATGTCTGACCCAGTGGTGTCTTGCATTTGATATGACAGAAGGAAAGCCACTGGTATTTTTGAAATCCTGAATTCAAGATTCCGATTGTTGAGACTTGATTCTAAACTGAAGCCTGATACTGTCTGTTATGGGAGTTTGAGCCTTAGCACTAATAGTACCAAACTGAAATTGGAAATCTCTCTGCTTAATGAACAAGATTCAGACTCTACAACTGCTGAAGGTTTAACAAGGCAATGAGCTGTAAGAAAATTGTGTATGTTAGGTACAGCCACCCCTCCCCCTAGAAAGGAGTTTATTCTCTGACGGGAGCATCTGAAGCTGAAATGCTGGCAAGTGCTATCCTGCTGATACAGAGGCTAACTTCATTCATAACTTATGGTTCCTGCCAAAGCTACAAGTTGAGGGAAGATATATCACTTCAGGAAGCCACCAGGCTTTTTAAAGCAGATCCTCATGATAAATGGATTATTTTTACAGCTCATTCTGTCTAGACTGTTACATAAACAGTATAATTAATAGTGAACAATTACTTCTCTGGAAGTACGGATTTTTGGTAGATGCTCAGGAAGAAATTGTCTGGGAGAGAAGCCCCTAATAAAAACCTACGATACTATTGTGAGTTCACTAGTGCTCCCCCTTCATGTCTAAGTTCCTAACTCTCTAGAACTTCTAAATGTGATTTAATTGCCAAAGAGGTCATTTCTGATCTAATTAAGCATAATATCTTGAGATAAAATCAGTGTAGAGTTAAGGGACCCTTACACCAAGGACAACAATATTGTATGAGAAAGACAAGACAGTTAAAACAAAAAGGAAGAAAAGGGCGTGTGAAGATGCAGGCCGATATTGCAGTGATACATCTACAAGCCAAGAGAGTCGGGACTTCTGGCAGCCATATGAAGCGAGCAAAGGCTGTGAATGCCTCCTAATCGCTCCAAGTAGTCAACTCTGTCAACACCTTCATTCCATACTTCTGGCCTCCAGCACTATGAGGATAGATTTCTGTTGCCCTCAGGTTTGTGGTGGTTTGTACAGCAGCCTTAGGAATTTCCTATAGACCAAGCCACTAGCGGACTTCCATGGGCAGAAATATTGAACATATATTTCAGCACTTTTTACTGCTGGAGAAGACAATTTATGAGAAATGTCTCCTCATGGGAGAAAGAAGTATAAGGAAGAACTCATTCTGAAATAATAAGTCAGTCACTAAAGAAATCAGGGAAAATGCTAGAATCTTCAGGCTACAAAAAAAATAATCCTAAGTGATAGGTTTATACCTATGAGTGCATAGATCAAAGAAAATCAGAGAGATAACAAATAAATACCCTAATAAGGCATTTCAATGTTTTGAAAAACAAGAATGAACAAAAGCAAAACCCAATAGAAGGAAAGAAATAATAAAGATCAGAGCTGACATTAATGAGATAGAGACTAAAAGAATAAAACACAGCATCAATGATACAAAGAGTTGGTTCTTTAAAAAGATAAACAAGGGGGA
>NW_004955472.1:8163854-8194517 GCF_000276665.1 Chinchilla lanigera | reverse complement strand
TGAGAAACTATTTTGTAGACAATAATATGTAAAATGATAACCATTGATAATTTCCTACCATTTTGTCTGTAATTTGCTAAGTCCCCCCTGTTATTATGTTATCCCTCTTTTATTCTTTAAAATAAAATTTAAAAAAAAGATAAACAAGATAGGTAAACCCTTAGTCAAACTAATCAAAAGAGAAAGAAGAAAAAACCTAAGTCAATTCAATTAGAGGCGGAAAGGGCAGTAGCACAATAGATGCCACAGAAATCAGAGAATTATTAGAGATTATTTTGAAAATTTATATTCTAATAAGATAGAGAATCTAGAATAAAGGGGTAAGTAAATTTCTAAACATGTGGCTTACCAAAATTGAACAGAGATATGAAAAACTAAATATATCATTAGCAAGCAATGAGACCGAATGGTTATAAAAAGTCTCCCAACAAAGAGTAGCCCATACACAGATTTAATCCAGTCTCAATCAAAATACCATTAACTTATCTCACAGAACTAGAGAAAACATTCCTAAAGTCATTTGGAACCAAATGATATCTAGAATAGAAAAAGCAGTTCTAGGCAACAAAAGCAAGGCAAGGGCATCACAATCCCTCACCTGAAATTATACTACAAAGCTATTGTGATAAAAGCAACATGGTATTGGCAAAAAAAATAGACCTAAGGATCACTGGAACAGAATAGAAGATGCAGGCACAACTACAAACACACTAAACCACCTTATCTTCAAAAAAGGAGCCAAACATGTTCATGGGAGAAAGATAGCCTCTTTAATAAATGGTGATGGAAAAACTGGTTTCCCACATGCTGAAAACTAAAACTAGGCCCATGTGTATCACCATGCACTAAACTAAAGTCAAAAGGGAACAAATATTTAAGTATTAGAAACACTAAATCTACTGAAAGAGAAAAGTAGATAGAAATCTTGAAGACATAAATGTAGGCAGAGACTTCATGAACAAAATCCAGACTTCAGAGAAAATACTTCAAAGAATTAACAAATGGGATTTTACCTTATTAAAAAGCTTCTGCACAAAAAAGAAATCACCAACACAGTGAAAAGATAACCCACAAGTGGGAAAAAATTATAGCCAGTTGTCCTTTAGACAAAGGACTTTTAAGAATATATCAAGAATTTAAAAGATCAGGCCCCCAAAATTCAAAGACCCAATCCAAAAATGGGCATCTGAGATGAATACATGCACACTTCTCAGATGAAGAAATATAAATGGCAAATAAATGTATGGAAAAATGTTCAACATCATTGGTCCTTTAACAACACTGAGATTCCATCTCACCTCCGAAAGAATGGCTATCAAAAATCAGCCAATAACAAATGTGGAGGGACTGTGGGAGGAAATGAGCCCTGCTGTATCATCAGCAGGAGTGTAGACTGGTGCAACCACTGTGGAAACAGTGTGGAGAGGCCTTAAAAACTAAGATTAGAAGTCCCATTTGGTCCAGCTATTCCCCTCCTGGGTGTCTTCCCAGAATTAAAAACATACCAAAGCAATATATGTACACCCATGTTTATAGCAGCACAATTTGTTGTAGCTAAATCTTAGAAACAACCCAAATGCCCATCAACTGAGGAATGGATTAAAAAAAAGAAAGATGTGGGTTTTTTAATATAATGGAGACCACTCATCCATAAAGAAAAATAAACTTGAGACTTTTATAGGTAAATAGATGCAACGCGAGACCATGCTCATAAGTGAAATAAACCAGACCACATGTAAACATCGTATTGTCTCATTAGTTTGAGAAACTGAAAGGGTAAATAAAACCCAAAATGTACAATAGATATTGTGAGTAGGGAAGAAACTGTTCAAAAGAAAGGAAAAACTGTGATGGGAGAAAGGGGAAAGGAAGGAAGGGAAAAGGAAAAAAATGTATATACACACATACAAGACAGTTAAGATCGTTATACAGCCAGTTTCTCTTAGTTCATCCAAAAGAAAGTTTTGTGCTAATATTTTTTGGACAACATTTATATCTTGTACTCATGTACACAACATGCCTGTATCTTGTACACAACATGCCTATATCTTGTACTCTGAATTATTATTATGAGTATAACAATACTAGCCTGTTTTGAAACTCTGTTTTATTCTTATTGTTATTTTTATTTTTTTCTGATTAAAATAAAAAAGAATAGCCCAGACCAGATTGTTCACTACCAAATTTTACTAGACTCATGTAGTTGGTCTTAAAAAGTAGAGATAAATTCATACCTTTAATCTAATTGCTCACTAAAAGAAAGATTAAAATTCAATTAGTTAAACATTCACTCCATTAAAGTAGAAAAGGAACAACAAAATAAACCCAAGTAAACCATTCACTGCAAATACATACAAGTCAAGCTAGTAGTAAAGCTGAAAACAAATAAAAAACTATAAGCAGGGAAAATGTTACAGGTATCATAAATCAATAATAGTAAGACAAAAAGGACACATAACTAAAGATGAATATAGATTTTTTAAAGCACTGTATAAATATACTAACAACTTTATGTCTGCAAGTTTTCTGGAAAAAGTATAAATTAAGATAATATGAACACGCATAAGGCCCTGGGTTTGACCCTCAGCACCACAAAGAAAAAGAAAATATGAAAACAGGTGGAAAAAACTGTCATGTGATGATAGACACAGTGGGTAGAATTACGTAGCCACACACCAAGGAGTGTCACAGATTGACGGCAACACAAGACAGCAAAGTGTAGGATAGACCTTGTTAGATCCCTTGAGAAATGATGGCTGCCACTTCTTAATTTTGGGCTTCTATCCTCTATAATTGAGACAATAAATTTCTATTATTTGAAGCCACTTATTTTATGGAACTTTACTACAGTAATCCTCAGAGATGAATAGAAATGGCAAAGTAGAAAAAGAAAGAATTTTAATGAGGGGATGGAAACATAAACTGATGTAAGCTTTGCTATACTTTTAAAATAGTTCATGTTAAAAAAAGGACCTTCATAATAATGAAAGCCTAGAACATCAGTGTTGTAAGGATAGAGTGAAGTACTGTAAACTTTTCCTAGGTAGGGCAACTATAGGAATTCACAAAGGAAATAGTAGCCTGAGCCATGAACTAAAACCATAATACATGGGATGAAAGAAACAAATAAAGACCTCATTCAAAGGAATTTATGCCGCAGATAGACATATCAATACTATTGCACAACAATGCAATGCTGCATAATAAATGCAAAGTGCAGTGCTTAAAACAATTAGTATTTACATAGCCAATAGTCTTTGGGTTGATTGAATAGTTCTTCTGTTCTGGGCCAGAGTTAGCTGACCTTAGCTGGGTTCAACTAAACAGTATGCTTTCTGGGGTCCTGAGTGAGTACCCAGAATGGCCTTAACTGGGAAGAGCTGACTTGCTCCACCCAGCCTCTAACCCTCCAGGAGACCAATCTGGACCCGTCCTCATGGCAGTGACTGAGGGTCAAGAGGAAAAAACAGTCAAGCAGTTCACAAGTCCCACCGGCCAAACCAAGACACATGGCCAAATGCCTTTATGTCTGAGGGGGAGAAACCTACCATGCAACAGGTCAAAGTGCAAGGAGAACATTAAATGATGTCATCGACATGATCAACCCGCCACAGCCTCCACAGCACTAATTTCAGGGGACAAAAGCATGAAAGAAAAGGAAAAACTGATGGGCATATTGTAGGTGAGCTCAAAAAACCTCAGTTATGATCATCCAGAGATACCTTCAGTAAACCTCTGAAGTTCTGAAAAATATGGAGAGATGAGTCCTCCAGAAATGGGGCATAACAGAGTGGAATAGAGAAATGCTGAAAACACAGATCTCCATTGTTACACCTCTGGTTTTGGCCTTTCTGGATGACTGGTGAGTCACTAGTTTAGCAGTGGCATTTCCACTATTGTGTTCTACAGAAATAGTTACAGAGTTCCCTTCCCAGTGATGCATTCTAGTGCTGCCCAAGGTCACACCAAGGGTGAGAATCCATAACATGACCAGCAACAATGTGTCCAAGCCTAAGACATGTGCGCAGTTAGGCAGAGCTTAGACACAAACATCCAGTGGCTCCATTTCTCCCCTCCTTAGCCTCTATCCTGATTTTTCTTTCAAGTGTCCAAATCATGCCACACAGAGAGGACTATTGCAGGACAGTTCAGTGAAAAATTATCTGGCAATCATTTTTGTTAAAATGACATACAAACATCAAACTCAAAGCGCCAAGAAGCCGTGCTTCCATTCCTACAAGCGGAAATGATTAGTGATTATTATTTTAATTAAAGACATATTGAGAAACAACTCACTCTGCCTCCAACATATTCTTGTGAGGAGTTTCTCTGCCCAACAAGTTCCTCTTCCTTGGGAAAGAAATCCTGATTCTTGTTCTCAGATTCATAACTTGGCATACTGGATTTCCAGGTGAGAGAAGCATTCCAACTGAGAAATACCATCAGTATCTAATTGGTTACAGAGATAAGGTACTCTAGAACAATCTTGTCTAATTATGGACTTCACCAGGATTCATAAAAATAGGAATCCTACAGGATTACCAGTTGAGAACTATTTACTCAGTTGCCAGCATTTAGTATTTGATGGAATGGGGCAAAGACAGAAATAAAAGAAACCTATTTTTTGTTAATAGCTTTAACTCCCATTTAAAGATAGAGAATAGCCCAGAACCCATTCTTACCACTATGACCGCATACATTACATCTTTTGAATAGGCCTGAGTAGTTTATAATTAGGAAACTTGTTTTCTAGACATATTGTTCTATATCACATATGCAGAATTCCTCAGAAAATAGATGCAATCAATCTCTATTATGGACCCTGTCCTCACTGACCAGTTGACAGTAAAGGAACTAAAGTGGTAGCCACATCTCTATGGTACAGTTAACTTCTAGCTATTCTATAATAGCTAATCTGTCTCCTACAGAATCATTACTGACTCTTGAGAGAACATACATTCACTTTGATTCATCCAGTGGAATAAAAGATCTGTTTATTCACACTGACTGACCTGCTTTACAAACAACTTCAACTAATATGGGATTTTTTGCTGGATGTTTTTGTTTTCCTAGAAATATTCTTGAGCTTTGTTCTAAGACATGGCTAACTGACTTGGAAAGAATTGAGTTATTTTGGGCCTTGTCTTAATGTATTATCAAGTAATGCCAGAGCTGGAGCTAATTTTTCTCAATTGCTGAATTAGTATGTCACCTAAATCCCCTTAAATTACAAGGTTTTATATCATGCATCATGGGGAATGAAATCATCTTGGTCATAAAGCAAGCTCCAAGGAGTTTTCCAACTTATCTTTTTCACATAGTTCTTTTCCTTCCTTGCAAGCACCAATAGCTATTCAACTGAAGACTCAAAAGGTCTGTGAATCTTTGGATTTCTTTCCATGTCTAATTCTTTCCTCCCTGTACTTGGCCTTGAGAATGCTGGTCACCTTGACTTCCAGACCTTCAGCTAGAATCTCAGCTCATAGTAAAGGAACTCTAGCTCCTTTACTAGGAGGCCACAGTCTTCACCTGTATTCCCCTTCCATTGCTGCAGTCTGGAAACTCTTCATCTGCTCTCTTTGCCACCGAGCAGTGATCATTGCCCTTTGTTGCTTGCTATCTAACATCTTGAAACCATTGTTATATGTGTCTTGCCTGGATTTTAGTTATTTTAGGCAGGACAATAAATCTGACGTGTTATTCCATCCTGGCCAGAAGTAGAAATCTTTGTTTTCCCTGTAACTGAACTTCATTTACATGCTCTCTGTCTTGGTTACTTTTCTCTCATTGCTGAGGCAAAATACCCAAAGCCCACAATTAAAAAGAGAAAGAATTAATTAGCTTACAGTTTGTAGAGGTTACAGTCCATAACCAGTTGGCTCTAGAACAGGGTGGCACGGCAGAAGGGTGACAGTTCTTAGTGGCAGAAGACACAAAAGCAACAAGAGCAAAAGAGGCAAAGGGCAAAAAAGGGAAAGCAAGCCTCTTTCCCTCCCTTATATTGTATGCAGGCTACCCGCCCTAGGTTGGGTGCAGCACTCACACTGCCAATCCCAACACTAGATATTGAACCAATCACAAACTCTACAGCCATCTCCAAAAAGCCCACCCCCATGACCACACGAGGCTTTGGGGGTGGACATCCAGCCACAAACCATAGCACAATCATACTGTACATTCTTTTATGCATCTTACTTTTTTCCCAGTGCTGTCTGATTCATCCATGTTGTTGCATATATTTGTAGTTTGTTTCTGTTTTACCCTTGTTATTCATTATTTCCACCAATAACTTAAAATTGATAATAGAAACTATTACTCTTAGAATCCATATATGAGAATGATGGTTATTATTAAATAACCTTATGCTTTAGAAACTGTGGGTTTGAACCTTGAGTTTGATACTTATTCGCTCTATTTCCTTGAATATACCACTCAGCCTCCCTAGTCTTTGGCCCAAAATTAATCATTTTAGTCCAAGTATTTATAATCTAATGAAAGCTCTAGAATATAAAGTGATTTTAACTTTTACAATCAATTTTTCTTAGCTTTGTTTTATTCTTTACAATAAAGCAAGAATTTGGGATCTTCCCTGTCCAACTAATTTCAGTCTCACAGAAGGGTTGACGGAGTAACAAGTGATAAGTATTTTCCAAATGCACAGTGCTAGGAAACTCTTCAAGAAAGGTGATTATCACAATTAGTAGTCCAGATACCATTTCTTTGTTATGGAATTAAAAGATTCAACCTCCCCTAGAAGTTCAATTGAGATTAAAAAATACGAGCTTATAAGTACCTTTTAAACTCAGGCCACACTGAATAGGCAGATTTGTTTTTGGTAATATGACTTGGTTTTAAAGAATACCAAAAGTACAATATATGCTTTTTTCTCTTTTGGATGTAATTTTAATTCTACTAATGAGGTACAAAATTCTATTTATAATACAGATGAGTGTACTCTGATAATGTGGTTATAATGACATTGAGCTCAGTAAAGATAAATACATTGCAAGAATTATTCTGTAAATATACATTCAACTTCTTTCAATGCTTTGAGTTTTTCCTTTTTTCTTATTCATTTAAGTGTATGACCATGAGTTATTCCAGGATCGGATAACATACTTTCATCAGTTTGAGGACAAATTATTCTCATCAAATGAAAGTATTTGAGAGAATCTCAATTGAATCAATGTATTCTATAAAAATAACATATTAGATCTGAGCCTTGCTTCTTATTGAGGACCCCTAAGGACTTCCAAAGGCACTGGTCGTCTGAAAGAGGACCACTGTTTGTCTACCACTGTCAGATCTGCCCTTTGCTAATCAGGTGGAGGAACCACAGTTTTGTTTTTGGCTTAGACTAAAAACAAACTAAAGAAAAGGTGAATGCATGGGAGCATGGTAGTTAGTTTGGGACAACTAGAGTTAGACTGCTTCTGCCACTTGTTAGTGAAGAGTTATTAGAAAAGTTACCAACCACTTTGAGTTTATTTTCCCATATGTAATAGCAGTCCTTATAAAGTAACACATGGGTTAAAAGTATGTATACAGGATATTTTTAGTACCTTGCCTGGTATAAGGGCTCAATGTTAATTTTGAATGTTAAAATCAGTGAATTTTCCTCACCCCTCCACTTGTGCCTCTTGCAGAACTGCAGTCCAGCTACTATACCCAAGGAAAGAATTTTCCCAATTCCTTGGTAAATCCATCTGCTCATCCACAAGTCCACCACAAATTAAGTGGCTACACAGAATTATCATTTTCCTTCAAACCAAATATTCTTGCTTATGAGCTTTACATGTTTCTGTGTAGTTTCTTCTGCATCATATTGGCCTTGCTTGGTTTAATTTCATTAGCATCCTCACATTATACCCATTTAGGAGAGCAAATTTTGGAATCCAATTTCCTGAGTTTAAGCTGGCCATCGGAAGACATGAGTATATGACTCTCAACTTCCCAACCTTATAAAATGAGAATAAAAACAGCATGTTTGTCTACTGTGAAGACTAAGATTTTGCATGTAGAAGGGACTTACTGCAAAGATGGCACTTAGTAAACATTCATTAATTATTCCCTTCTCTTAAGAGATAGATAGTTAAGACTCTGCTGTTTACCTTTAAGAGATAATTCCCTCTCGTCCAAGATAGGAAAAACAAAAAAGTTCATTATTTTTAAAAAGTTTGCTTAAGGAATAAGTTGTTCCTTATTAAATCTGACCACTCAAAACATTCTGGCCCTCTTGGCCATCTAAAAAGATAATCTTCTAGTAATGATATCTTCTACTGGGTTTACATAAGTGCATGTGTGAGTGTATAGATGTGTGTGTCTAAAACTCTACATAGTAGTAAATGGAAAAATTGTAACACATCAATTAGATAAACAGAACATGTCTGTGGAATGGTGCTTCCTTACAAAAAGCTAAATACCTTATAACTAAATTTCAACTGGCCTAAACCTGGCCTTCCTTTTTAGAGGTATAGAGATCTTTGAGAAGTTTCCCAGAATCCAGTTTTGAGATACAGTACATTGATTTGAAGTTTTTAGCAATCAAACTTAGAAAAATTCTGGTACCTATTGTAGCCCTTTCTACTGAGATCACATTCATAGAGGCATCCCAAGAAATTTAGAACTGCTTTAGTCTTTTAAAGTAAATTTTATAATAAGGCAATGAGGAATCCCCTCTGATGCCCTCAGTCCCTATGGTTTCGTGGGTCTTTAATTTTGTGCTTAATTCCTAGATCTAGTTTTCCTTCCTAAATAATTAAATGAGAATCTTGGGTCTCAGTTTAAAGGAAACTCATGAGGGATCAAAATAAAGGCTGATCTCTGTGCACCAACTCTGTGTGGTTCAACCTTTGGGGAAGCAGGAACACCGGTGCACTTCTTGTACAAGTTAGTTCTGTCCTATTCTTGGCCTCTGTTTCTTCCTCTCCTTTTATGTAAACTGGCACGTGGGTGCAGGACAGTAAACCCAACATAGCACAAATGTGCAATTGTCTTGTCATTATTCTGACTTTGCCCAGTAACCCTCCACATTCCCCAGTTTCCTACCAGCTGCACCTCTCTTTTTATTTAGGCCTCAATTATTCTTTGAACTGGGTAGCAACCCTGGACCTGTGTGAATGGGCTTCTTATATGTGCCCTCTTGCTCCCTCACACCCTCTCATTCTCATATCACAGTTCAGTTTCATAAATGGAGCCACATTTCTGTTCTTTCTTGCTTGGCCAAATTATCATATGAGGCTAAGTGGTGTGTGTGTGTACGTGTGTGTGTGTGTATTGTGAAGAATTTTAAAACTAAGCAAAATAGTTACTTGATTATTGGTTATTTGGGGAAGAGGTTAACAAGAAACTAAAGCTAGGGCAAGAATGCTGGAACTGAATGGTTGATACTATCTATTAAGCCCCTGGGAGAAGACAGACAATAAAGGCATTTCCAAGGATTACCTCAGTATTTAGGTAAAAGGCATGTACTCTCTGAGACAAAAGAGGCAACAAGAGAAAATAGTGCATAGGGGATAAAATTTAGGAAAACTAATCATTCACCTTGATTTCATGATTTATAAATATGGGTTTGTTTGTTTGGAAAAGAAAACATTTGTTCAAACATTTTGTTCTAGGACAACCACACATTCTGTCCACTCTAATCCCCCAAGTGATTAGAGCCACACTTAATACTCGAGCAATTCAAAAAAAAGAAAAAAGGAAGAAAGGAAGGAAGGAAGGAAGAAAAAGAAAGAAAGAGAGAGAGAGATTGATTCACCACTTTGATAATAATTGAGAAAAATGTTTCAAAAGCCATAAAGACAGTCATAACCTCTAATCCAGTAATCCCACTCTAGGCAATGAATTGAGCAGAAGAAACACCATACACAAAGATGTTTATTTTTTAATGTTTGTAAAAGCAAAAGAAATGGGATTAATAAATGATAAAGGACACCAAAACCTATTATGACATAAAATACAAAAATCATTGGAAGCATTCATTAAAAGATAACATGGAAAATGTTTAATGTACTATTTTAAAACAGGACACTTTCATCCTAACTCTAGGTATAACTAAATAAAAATCATATCTATAAATGATTAAGTAACATAAAAGATTATGGGAGGTGAAAATAGAAAAGTTTTGTGAGTTATTTTGCCTTTTTAATCTTTTGTCACATTTTAATTAATGTGTGTTTGTAATACATCATAGTTACATTTACATTGGAAGATTGGTACATGGATATAGGATATCCTTATCATTTTAAATTCCATTACTCTCCTCCATACACTCCCCCTTCACCCTTCCTCTGATTGCCTTTCCCGGCTCAAATAAGACTCCTCTTATGTTTCCTGCCAACTCTCCTTTAATTTATTTATCTATGTTTTTCTCATGTAAAGGAAACCATGCAACATTTAACTTTCTGTGTCTGATTTATTTCACTTAATGTTATGGTCTCAAGTTTTATCCATTTTACTGCAAATGACATTATTTCATTCATCTTTGTAACTGAATAGCATTCTATTGTGTGTATATATACTGCATTTCCTGTATCCAGTCATTTTTCAGTGGGCATCTAGGCTATTTCCAAAGATTAACTATTACAAGTTTCACTGTTATATGTATGGAATGCATGTATCACTACAATATGATGTCTTCAACTTTTTTAGGAATGTATCCAGGAGAGGTATAGCTGGGTCAAATGAAATTTCTATTTTTAGTTTTAGAGGAACTCCCAGACTGAGTTCCATAGTGGTTGCACTAATTTACTTTTCCACCAACAATGTAAAACTGTAGGGAGCTTCAGTGAGCTGCTCAAGAGGGGAGAAACTCTGGGGTAATAACCTCACCACAGCCCTACTCAGCCAAACATAAACTGACTGAGGACTGAGCCAAACAGAAACCAATATCCCACTTGCAATTAATTAAGAAGGTAGGACCTTGGGACAGACACAAACCAAGAACCTTCTACATAGAGAAGATATCCCTGAAGTATAAACAATTCCTGGAGAGGCCTTGATATTAGTGATATAGCTATCTACTGCAAAAACTCACAAGAATCACCACAGAAAATGAAATTAAATTTTTGAAATAAAAAATATCAAAATGCAGGAGCAAAATGCAATCTCAGATGTCTAGCCCACCCAGAACCAATTTAGGAAGCATCAATGTATAAAAACTTAGAAATCACACATTTCACACATATTCTCTGAAATTTCTGAAATGACAGCAACTGAGGTAAGAAACATCTCCACCAAGATACAGAGGAAATTAGATAACAAATAATCTCTCAGGTAAAAAAAGAAATGACAACCATAATGAAAGAATTGTTCAGCATATCTAAAGAAGACATGGATTTAAAAAATAGAGGAGCATACAAAAATGATGGAAATATTGAATGAACAATATAGAAAAGAATTAGAATGTATGAAATAGAATCTGAGATATCCAGAAAATTAACAATTCCATTGAAAGTTGGCAAAACCACTTGAATGAAACTGAAGATAGATTTTCAGCACTTTAAAAGAGCACTGATGCTAGCAATCACAAAAGGAAAGCTATCTTAAAAATGACAAGGGAAAAAAAAAATGACAAGGGACTGGGAAATGACAATTCAGCTGCTGCAAGATGCTGTAAAAAAAACAATATAAGACTGCTGGGTGTCAACAAAAAAGCAAGAGTAAACATGAATAACATAAAAAGCCTATCTGCAGAAGTAATAGCAGAAAATTTTGCACGCATGGAAAAAGAATTGGACATGTAGTTGTTAGGGTTATAGAACTCCAATTAGCCATAACCAAAATAAATCTTCACCTAGACACATAGTAATCAAAATCCCAGAAATTCACCCCAAGAACAGAATATTTAAAGCTGTTAAAGAAGAGAAACAAATGACCTGTGAAGGAAAGCCCAACAAAATCACAGGAGATTTCTCAGCACAAACCATCATGTCAAGAAGAGCTTGGAGTGAAGTATCTCAGGTCCTGAAAGAACACAGCTTCCAGCCCAGATTAATGTACCCTGCAAAACTATCCTGCAAAATTAAAGGAGAAATAAAATACTTCTATGACAAAGAACAACTGAAAAAATTCATGACAACTAAACAAACCCTAAAAAAGTACTGAAAGATATTCTAGAAAGAGATTAAAAATGACCACAATTCCAAGAATAACACTACAAAGGAACCACCAAGCAAGGCAAGCAATTAAACAGAGGGGAAAAGCAGGGAACCAATGGCAGGAAAATAACATGACAAAATAAGCCAATACATATCAGTTATAACTATTAATGTAAATGGCCTCAATTCACCACTCAAAAGAAACAGAATGAAAGAGTGATCAAGAAACAAAATCTAATAATATGCTGTAGAGAAGACATACATTTAACTCAAAAGGAAATTCCTAGACTGAAAGTCACGGATCTAGAGAAAACATTCCTAAAGTTCACCTGGAATCAGAAGAGGCCTAGAATAGCAAACGTAATCTTGGCAAACAAAGGAAAGGCAGGAGGCATCACAATTCCTGACTTAAAATTATATTACAAAGCTGCTATAATAAAATCAGCATGGTACTGGCAAAAAAAAAAAAAGACCAATGGAACAGATTAGAAGATGCAGACACAACTACACAAACACACTCAGCCACCTTATTTCTGACAAAGGGGCCAAACATGCTCAACCTAAGAAAGATAGGTTCTTTAATAAGTGGTGCTGGAAAAACTGGCTTTCCACATATTAAAGACTAAAACTAGACGCATGCCTATCACCATGCACTAAAGTCAAAATGGATCAAAGATCTAAATATTTAAACAGAAACACTAATCCTACTAGAAGAAAAATTAGGTAGAAATCTTTAAGACACAGGGGCAGACAGAGAATTCATGATCATAAACCAAACTGCACAGGAAATACTTCAAAGAATCAACAACTAGAATCTCATCTTATTGAAAAATCTTTTTCACATAAAAAGAAATTACCAACAGAGCGGAAAAAAAACCCACAAATTGCAAAAAATGTTACCCAACTATCCCTCAAAGGACTTTTATCTAGAAAATATATACAGAATTTTTAAAAATCAGGCCCCCAAAATTCAAAGACCCAATCCAAAAATGCACATCTGAGATGAATTCACACTTCTCAGATAAAGAAATACAAATGGCAATTAAATATATGAAAAACTGTTCAGCATCATTGGTCATTTGAGAAATGCAAATTAAAACTACACTGAGATTTCATCTTACCCCAGAAAGAATGGCTATCACCAAGAAATGAACCAATAACAAATGTTGGTGGGGCTGTGGGGGAAAAGGAATACTTCTTCACTGTTGGTGGGAGTGTAGACTGGTACAACCACTATGGAAATCAGTGTGGAGATTCCTTACAAAACTAGGATTAGGGATCCCATTGAACCCAGCTCTTCCCCTTCTGGGTATTTTTCCAGAAGAACTGAAAACATCATATCACAGTGATATATGTGCATCCATGTTTACAGCAACACAATTTGTCATAGCTAAATCTTGTAAACAGCCCAAATGCCCATCAACTGAGGAATGGATAAAAAAGATGTGATATTTTTTATACAATGGAGCATTATTCGGGTATAAAAAAGATAAATGAGGCTTTTATAGGTAAAGGGATGCAACTAGAGACCACACTCATAAGTGAAATAAATCAGGCCCATATGTATAAACATTGCATTGTCTCCCTAGTGTAAGAACCTGAAAGAGTAAATAAAATCTGCAAAGAACAACAGATATTATTAAAGGGAAAGAAACTGCTCAAAAGGAAAAGTACAACTGGAATGAGGGAAAAGAGAGAAAAAAAGAAGGAAAGGAAAAATATATATACACAAGATAGCTAAGATAATTGTACTACTTATGTCTATTGGTTTATTGAAAGGAACAATTAATGCTTAATTTTTTACCAATTTTGCATGCTTATATCTGGTAATCTGAACAACTACTTTGAAGATAACAATATGTGATATAACTACCATTGTTAAATTTATATCATCTAGTTTTTTGAAATTCTGTATCATTTCTAATGTTTTTTTAATTTTTTATTATTTTTAATATTAAAAAAGGTTACACTTACAGTATATACATAGGTTGGGGGAATTGCACAGCCAGACTACATAAGGGAGAAGATCTTGGTTGTTGTTAGGATGGAGTCATTTGTGAGTTCGGTGCTTTCTCAGTTTGATTTCCCCATGAAGGTCAACAGCATCGGAGTATCCTTTGGATTACTTTGCTCTCTCATATCTTGTTGGAAGTGTGCTTTTATATTTTCATTGTGGAGAAAAATCTCAACCTTAGCATCTCTGGCTTTGAAGACTTTCCCCAACCTATTGGACAGCTTTTTTGGTCTTGCTATCCAGATACTTCTTTGAGTATCTATTCATGTTCAGGTACAAACTGTATTCTGGGATGATTCCTGAGGGCTACATGCTCTTGTCTTTTTGGCTGTTGTGTTGTTGGTGCTCACATCCTTGGTTGACAATAAGATGAACTCAACAGATTTTACTAATTACTCCTCTATTACTGAGTCAGGCAGCAGAAGCTTTGGAAGGGCCACTCTGGCCCAAGTGACTGCTGACTGGCCCTTCTTGAAAAGTTTGACTTTCTCTGGAGTTCTAGAATAAACCCCTAAGTGAGAGGTTCTCACTTTGTTCGTTCCAAAATGTAGTATTTCTTTCCTCCAAGAAAGAACTCTCCCAAACATTTACGGACCTATATTTGAGGTCTTTTATAATAAAACCACATTTTTTGTAAGTAGCTTCTTTTCCTTTGGGAAGAGAACTCCGTGAACTTAACACCTTAAAATTATTTTCAGACTTAAAAAGAATTTGTCAGAGGAGGTTCACATGGTTAACCAGGACAAAATGTATCTACATCACAGGTATGCCTTTCTCAGGTTTACCTTTCTCTAGATTCATAAGTAAGAGTTGTTCTTTTCAACACTTTATCGTGTCCTACAATTATAACAAAAATACAAGAGATTCCATTGTGGAAGTCCAGAGGAAATAATATTCTTTGTCCCTCTAAGGCATTCACCAAGATTAGTGGTTGTGCAGCTGCATGGAGATGTAACCAAACCCCCATGAAAACTGTTCAAACTAGATATCATTTATTGATATATGAATGGTCATTTGGATGTTAATATTAATAGCAGTTCTCTTCTCACAATGAAGTGGTAGGAGATGATCCTAGTTCTCAGAATAGGTTAAGTACATGCCTATGTGCTGAGTCGTTCCCAAAGCCAAGCACGCATCACAGAGAGAAATTCGCTTGGTAACGACATCTTTATTATAGTAGCAGAGCTTTCTCTCCCAACTTATCTACAACTTTCAACACATAAAACATGATAATTAAGAGAGAAGAAGGTAACATAATGCCTTCAAAAGTTCATAATTTCCCCAAAGTGGATTTTATTGACCCTGAAGTGGATGAATTTCTGGACAAAGAGTGAAAAAATAGCTAAAATGATTGAAGAGATCAAATAAGAAACAAAGAGCTTAATGAATCATTCACTAAGATGATCAATAACTTTAAAGAAGATGCAAATAAACAGCCAAATGAATTAAGGAAAGTAATGCAAAATATGGAAGACCATGTCAATAAAGAATTGTATGTCATGAAAAGGAATTAAGAAAAAATCTTGAATATAAAAAGCTCCATCAAAATTTTCAGCAGTAGACAAGGTCATTAAGAAAATGAAATATCAGAGCTTGAGGCCAGAGTCGATGTTGTAGAACATTCACTTATTAAAATATTGTGAAAACAGTAAGAGACAATCCAAATATGATCCAAGAGCTCCTAGATAACTCTCAAAGAACAAATTTAAAGGTCATAGTTCCTGAGGAAGGGATAGAGGCAAAGACCATTAGTATTAAAAATTTCTCCATCCAAATTTTTCCAGAGAACTCCCCAGAGAATGAGGTGGGTATCCAGGTAAAGGAGGCATTTGGGACCCCAAATAGACATGGCCAGTAAAGAATCTCTCCACATTATATCATAGTGAAAATCTCAGAAATTCAGATCAAAGATAGCATACAAAGAAAGTACAAGGAAAGAACAACACTGAATAACCTAAAAGGCAAGCTCATTCAAAATAACAGCAGATTTCACAAGACAGACCTTTGTAAGGCCAGGAGATCTTAGAGTGAAGTTTTTCAAGTCTTAAAAAATAATTATCAATCCAGATTATTATATTCTGTAAGATTATCTTGCAAAATTTATGGACAAATAAAAGACTGGGCATGATATTGATAAATTCATGATCACTGAAACAGCACTGCAGACAATATTGGAATCCTAAATACAGACAAGGAAGTCAACATCACTCAAGAGCCCCAAGGAAAGAATAAATCTCTTAGGGAGAGCAGTTAAACAGAAAAGGAATCAAGCACTGGAAAAATAATGTAATGTTGGGAATCTACACAAAACTTTCAGTAATAACATTCAAAGTGAGTGATCTTAACTCTTCCATTTAAAAGACACAGATTGGCAAACTGGATCACAAAACAATACTCAACTCTATGTTGCCTACAAAAGACACACCTCACCCACACAGACACACAGAAATGGAGAAATGAAAGGATGGAAAATGATACAACACAAAACTAGAGCCCAACAGCAAGCAGGAGTAGCTATTTTGAATTCTGACAAAGTTGATTTCAAACCAAAATAGGTCAGAAAAGATAGAGAACATTAACATATATTGATAAAGGGAACAATTTACCAAGAAGAGATAATAATTGTAAATACATATTCACCAAACATCAACATACCATATTTTAGAAAACAAAAGCTACTTGACATAAAGGGAGGTGTAAAACCCAACACAATCATAGTAGAGGATTTTACTATTCTACTCTCACAAACCGGTCAATTAAATAGAACATTTAATAAAGAAATTTCAGAAAATGGTCATAATTAGTACATACAGACTATTTTACCCAACAACAGCAGAATTCACATTCTTCTTAGCAATGCACAGAACTCTCTCCAAAATAGAGTGTATTTTAAAAATAAAGCATGGCTCAATAAATTGATTCAATATCTTGCATTTTGTGTGATCATAACAAAATGGACTTAGAAATCAGTAGCAAAAGGAACCACAGAAACTCCACAAACACATGAAAATTTAATAATATATCTTTATGTTAAATCAGTGGGTCACAGAAGAAATCAGGAAAAAAATAAAAATTCCTAGACTGAAATGACAGCAGTAACACAATGCAAGAAAATCTGTGGCACACAATGATGAAAGCTGTTTTAAGGAAAAAGTTTATATTTGTGGGCGTGTACATTAAGAAATAGTGATCACAAGTAAGTAACCCAAGCAAGCATCTCAAAATACAGAAAAATAAGAGCAATCAAAACCTAGTTGGCTTCAGCAGAGAGATTCAAAATGGCTCAACATATAAAAATCTATAAATGTATTACACCACATAAATAGGCTCAAAAATGAAAATGATAATCATCTCAATGGATCAATAAAAACCCTTTGACAAAATTCAACATCTCTTCATGATAAAAATCCTGATGAAAATAGATACAGCAAAGAAGGACTTTACTTCAAACATAAAAACCATATGCGAGAAACCTACAGCCAACATATTGAATGGGGGAAAACTGAAAACATTCCCTCTAAAATCAGTAATGAGACAAGGATACCTACTTTTACTGCTTCTAACTAAGTATTTGAAACTTTAACCAAAGCAGTCAGACAAGAGAAGTAAATAGAAAAGGATAGGTAAAAGCAAGGAAGAAGTCAAATTATCCCTTTTGCAGGTGTTATGAATATATATATATATATATATATATACATTCCACAGAACAATTAGAGCTGATAAACAAAGTCAGCAAAGTGGCAGGTTCTCTTCAAGAACATGTAAAACAACAGCTGGCAGGGATGTTGGGAGGAAAGGTGTATTTTTATGTTAAAGAGAAAAAATAATTTAAAAAAAACATTAGAAATGATATAGTTTCAAAAAACAAGATGATAGGAATTCAGCAATTGTTGTTCTATTGCATATTGTTGTCTTCAAAGTAGCTGTTCAGGTTACCAGATATAAGCATGCAAAATTGGTCAAAAAATTAAGCATTAACTCTGCCTTTCAATAAACCAATAGAAATAAGCAGTACAGTTATCTTATCTATCTATCTATATTTTCCCTTCCTTCTTTCTTTTCTCCTTTCTGTCATACTAGTTGTTCTTTCCTTTTGAGCAGTTTCTTTCCCTGTCACTATATCTATTGTACCTTTCAGATTCCCTTGTATTTACAGAAGAAACTGAGGCACAGTAAGGGAAATTGCTCTTTTTAAAAGGAAACCACTTCTTGGTAAAGTTTATCACCAAGTTTAAGAATCAAGGCCCTCAGTTGCTGGTCACTGACGAATAACAGCAGCCTCTGATTATGCTATTTGGATGTCCCATTTTTTTTTTTTTAATTTAGAGAGAAAACAGAAAAAAAGGTTCTCATCCAGAGTTCCAGATGTTATAGGGTTTTGAAGCTCTCGGTCCTCTCATAATGAAATTGTTCGTTGTAGCTCTGCAGAACCTAAAAGTCTCCTCAGCTCCTAGTGCTAAGAGGAAAACTGGAGATGCATGGGTGGAACACAAGGAGACCAAGACAAAAGCAAGTAGAGAAAGGCTACCAGAGATACTGCAGACAAGCAAGCCCCTACTTCCTGGTGACCAGCTATGGAGCTTTAAAGAAAGCATCAAGCAGACTCCAAATTTCAGATTGATTACAACTCCATGGACAAAACTAACTACTTGCTTCAGGGAAATAGAGAAGGTAGGCCAGGACAAACAGAGACCTAGCCAAATGATCTTGGGCAGTCATGGGATATCATCAGAATAACAGGCCAGTACCAGCACAGGTAGAGAAATATACTTCATTCAGTGACCCCGGATCTACGAGAGCAAAACTAAAATTACCAGAGGAGATCTGCTGGGAAATTCCAAACTGCAAAGCCAGCCGCACAAAAAGTACTCAACAGATAAATTTTTTCTCATTCAGTTCTCAGAGATTCTGAGGATAGAGAAAGAGCCCCCACACCCCACCTTCCCAGCCAAAACTCTCCAAGATGACTACAACTAGAAAGGGAAGTTCATGGCTGCAGAAAGCTTATTCTTTACTTCACAAAAGTCTCATGCAGAACCTTTCTTCGCTTCTCCTCTCCTCTTCTTTCCCTTCCCTTCCCCTTTCCTCCCTTCCCTTCTGTTCTGTAACACTGTTTTACTAGAGAAACTGATGTAACACAAGATATACAAATGTATAAGAAATTACAAGATCGCTTTACAGTGGTCAGCCACAGGGTTAGATGAGGAAGCATGCAGAGGGTGTCTGCACACTGGAGACCGCAGGATTCACTCCCGGTCTGGAGTTCACTGCAGTGTCCCATGTAATTCCATATCAGGAGGCTGAGGGGTCTGTGTGACAGAAGGCTGAAGGACCTGAGGCAGAATCCAAAGAATCTGTGCTAAAAGTCAAGAAATGACATCCAAACTGAAGGCAAAGACTAGAACTCCTCAAAGAACGAAATCAAGTCTGTTCTTCCTCATTTCTCTTTAATACCATGCAGATGACCGGGTGCCCTAGGGCAGCTCCTCTACATCCTAGGGTATAGAACTGCTGAGCCAAATTGGTTAAGTTTCTAAACTTCTCAAGTTGACACCTAACCCTAACCCTAACCCTAACCCTAACCCTAACCCTAACCCTAACCCAACCAATAATTACACTTTTCCTTCTCCTTACCTCCTTACCTCCTCCCCTTTTTCTCCTCCTTGCATGTTCATTCATTTCCAAATGAAAAGGCAATAAAACCTGAACAGATATAGAAGAAACTATACTAACTGATGTACACTGAAGAAATTATAACTGCCATTTGATTTCCCAGTAGCAGTCAATGCACCCACCCCAGATTTAGATTAAAAATGAAGACTAAAAGCAACTAAGTAGGAAACAAGCAAAGAAGCACGTTCAGTGATACAATAGTATAGCTAAAGAGCCCCAGGTGAGGACTTCCAATTGTCTCAGTCTTAGTGAGAGTTGTCCTTTTCTTATGGTTATTTTGAAGAGAAAAAAAAAAACAAAATAACAACAAAGACAAAAACTAAAACAACATAAAACTAATACAGAATTTCAAAACAAGATGTTAGGAAATTAACAATGGTTATTGTCTTACATATTGTTATCTTCAACAAGGTTGCTCAGATTATTTTTATTCTCTTTAATGATTTGATCAACCTTGCATTCTTACATCTTGCAATCTTAGAGTCATCCTTTTAACAAGACCCATAGTCCATCTGTCCTAGAACACTCAAAACACAAAGAGGAAAGGCTTCATCATATAAGATAGCAGTCTTGGACAGATGAGAGCAAAAGGCACCAGTCAAGGACAAGAGCAGAACGAAGACCAGTAGAGCAGCTTCCAAGTTACCAGTTCCTGGAAAGGTACTCAGTGAGTATCTCTGCTATGTGCTTGAGATATCTGAGAGCAGCCTAAATAGGAAATACTTTGTAATGGGGAGGGGTTCTCTCTAGCCTCTCACTCCAGTCCCCGAAACACCCCTACCAATATCCAATAGCCATAACGGTCATGCCAGGATTGAAATATCTCCATTCAGATTACCCACCACTCCCGTTTCATCCTGAAAAAAAGCAATTCCTCTTATAAGAACTGCACCTGCCATTTCCATCCCCACCTACTTTACGGAAAGAATAGCACCAAAAAAACAGGAAATACAATCTGTAGAGGCCCACAGGTCCCAATTCTGAGCAAGCAAGGGAGGTGTATCAGCAAGAGTCTCCAGTAAACCTCCTTGAAGGTCTAGGTCACCCATGAGTAGGAACCACCATACTGGCCTTGAGGACCAGAAAATTCACATTATGAATCTAGAATCCCAGAGACCTATGACTTCCTTTATAACCATAAAGGATGCACACAAGTCCAAGATGAAAAATTTCACAAATGGATTGGAACCATTTGGGGTTTGTTTATTATATTTGTACCATGAGAAGGTTAGAATGAAGTTAGCAAACAGAAAGAGATGAATATGTAGGACTGCACTGGCAAGGTGCTTGCTCAAAAACGCATTTTCTTCTCACTTGAAACTTTTGTGCTTGCCATTTTTGGTATATGCCAGTCACCAGCATACAGCAGACTGTTGGCTTGATTTCCATTTCCTGCAAAATAATAGAAACAATGCCCTAAGAAAGAAGACCCACACTGAGGTGAGGGGACACAATCTGAGAATATTAAAGCAGGACATAATAAGTCTAAGAATAATTAAAGTTGGGGCTTCAGAATCTATAGAGTCTGAGAAAAACATCATCTAATTCATAGCATCCAAAAGAATTTGAAGACCCAAAACAAATCTTTCCAATGTCTCTTCTTATATGGCCCTGCTCCATACAGCTGGCACATATAAAAATGAGTTAATATAACATCTCCAGCAGCCCCTGAAGAGGAACAGAAGTCCAGATTTTCTGAGGACACAGCCAATAGACATGCCTCTGGGGACCAGGCCCCATGAATAACTGTGCTTCCTCTTAATCACAGACCTATGGTAATGATCACACTCCTCTCTTTTAAATTTGATAACTTAACACTTAAAGCTAAAGACATAGATCCCCTCTGGAAAATATATAACGAGGAAACAATATTCATTCTGTGGCTTAAAGTTACTTTTATTCTCCCTTTGGCACTGCTAGTTTATCTATTTTTATTATTATTTCATTTATCTCTTTCTAGTGCTGTATCATGTCTTTGTGTGACACTAAATCCTTTTTGGAAAAAAGGCAATGGCTTTTTCACTCTTTTGTACTGGTTGTGCAGATCAGTGGTTTCAGTTTGGTGGATCCATACACGTGCATAACACACTTGGATAATTTCCACTGCCCATGACACCCTGCCCCATCGACCCTAGCTTCACGGCAGGGGGCAGCGTGTGCAGTGCATTTTTCGGATATTCATTGGCAATGACTTTTTAAACAAGATCATGAAGTCCAATAAGTAGACTGAAAGCACCTGAGAAATGGAAAGAGAACTCACCGGTCACTACCTTTGTTCCAGCGATGTAGGCCCATAGTATGCTTGGTATAAGAGCCTCCTCCCTTTTGCCCGCAGTGGCTGAGGTAACCTTCCCTGTTTCTCTAACTGGATGGGTTACTAAGTTTCACTTATCTCCACACTATGATCCTTCCAAAATGACAAATGTTGTAAATGGCTTCAAGTTTAAGAAAAAAAAAGAAATTGCATGTCCGACTTAAAGAAACAGACCTAAGAACAAAGTACGTAGAGGTCATAGCAGTTAGGCCGGGGCTGAGCTGGTAAGAGTGTTCAGGGTCAGACGAGAGCTGTGAGTAGATCCATGAGCAACAAGAAAGGGCTGAGCAGGGATGGGAATCTGAGAGAAAGTCTGGGTGTGAGCTATGTCAAAGTAGCCAATGTGCCTGAAAATTTTAATATTCTAGCTTCTTAGTTACCAATCGTGGAACAATTTCATGTTCCTAGTTGAATTCCCACCAGCACTCACGCTAATAAATAAATGCGACCCCCTTTGCCCCTTGCCTTCCGTCATCTGGACTCCTGCAGCATCCACTGTCTGTGACATTTTCTCTTTGAATATAATTAGAAAAGGTTTGCAGAGCTCATAAAGTGAAAAATAAAACTCCTCATTCCTTTGGAGACTCGTTGTCCCAAGGAAAAACCATCTTAACAGAGCCTAAGAGAAAGCCCTCATTATTACTTACTTGTGACTGCGGCTGGCCAAACACAAGAACCATACTGAGGGCCACAGTCAGAGTTTAAGAGAGAAATATCTACTTCTCCATCCTATTAAAAATAAGCCTTTCACAAGTGTTCTAAAGAGAGGTGTGCCGTGTGTCTTACCATCAATATTGACAGGTCCTTGGTTTCCCCTCCCCTAAAACTGATCTCAAGTGCAGCAGACTATGTAGAACTATAAAAATCTGTTCAAATAAGAACACCAAATAAATTTCTCATCCAAATATGAACAAGGTAGGAGGAGAAACAAAAAATGCAGAAATGATTTCTGTTCTCATTGGATTTACTCATACAATATTTCCACTGGTTATAATTTGATGCACTGCAAATGAGAAAAATGCAAACACCGCTGTGGAAGGAGCAGTGGCAGAGAGGGCAGAAACTGCACCTCGGTGAGTCTGCGAGGCCGGGATGAAGGAGAGCGGCATTTCAGTTGCGATTTGTGGAATACGGTTTAAAGGACCTTGGAAAGGAGGAAACCAAAAATCTTCCTTTTCTAAAGCCGGGATATTATGTACTTATGTATTCAGAAACTGCTCAGAACATTGAAGTGTCACTCATGGAAAACTCCCCCTTGGTAAAAGAGAACTTCCCTCTTGGAATACAGGAAGTGAATTTTGTTCAACCCTCAAGCCTCAGAAACTAGAACACAGAATCTTTTAGAAGCCTTGGTGAATGTAAGAATGGAATGAGTTTTGATAATTTCTCCCTAGTTTATTCCTGTAGAGATTGCTAAATTTAGGTACCATTGAAAATCTTCCAGTTGCAGGTAGAGAATTACTGATGCTCCAAAAGTCAGCAACACACCAGCTACAGGGACAAGTGGATCCACACACGGAGAGACTTGCCAGAAGCCGTTCGTGCCACTGCCCACGGAGTTTTGCCAACAGCCAGAAGGCAGTGCCAGATCAAATGGATCAAAAAGAAGGACAAGGTGAAGACATAAGCATGACCACAAGGGTAGGGGGCCAGTGGCACAGAGTGACCACCACGAACGTTAGCTGTTAGCGCTCTTTGTATGTGGCTCCTCCGAGCAGCTCATAAGTTGGACGTGACTCTGTCTGAGGATGGAGACTTGATCTTTCAGTCTTCCAGTCCAGTTGGGACAAACCAAGAACCTTTCCCATACTGAATGGTCAAACCACCCATACCAACATTGAATACCCCCCATATATAGTTCTCAATCAAAGGAAAATAAAAATATCTGAAGTCCAGACCTTGGTGTGTGTCTTCCCTGTCCCAGACCTCTGTCACTGCACAGAGAGATGAGAATGATACCAGAGTTAAGAGCACGTGGCCAGGACTCCAATGACAAGAAGCTGCACTAGGGATGCCCCCTCAGCCCTGGGCATCCGGGCATCCACTCACTGGTGAAAGACACTGGCTCTGGTTCAGGGGATTCTCTCACCACAGTCTACCTCAGACGATTTGTGCGATATGTACACACCAGTCTGAAAAGAAAACGTTTCAAAAACAGGCCTGTCTGGATCAGCGCTCTTGCCGCCAAAGGAGAAAATGGTGTGGTTGCCAGCTAAGAGAAAGCTGGCCCATCATGAGAAGAGGCCCTGAAGTTTCATATTTGGAGTAACGTCCTCTGGTCTCAGAGAGGAAGCCCAGCAGGTCTAAGAAGACTCAGATATAACCTTTGTGTTTTATATAAAGACATCAGGATTAACCCACACTAGGGAGACCTCTGGCTGATAAAGAAATAATGGACCATAAATCTAGGCATTCCAATATGTGACAAGACTAGGTCCCTATACGTTCAAAATCAAGGCTACAATTCTTCCAGCAGCTGACTTGTTGGCAGAAATCATAGTAGCGGTAAAGACTTCCTCCTATCTACCTGCTTCTCCTCCTACAACTCTTACAGTATCCATGCCAATTTTTTATACTTAATGTAAAACAACTTTTTGGAATATTGAGATCAGCTTTAAAAGGGAAAAGATTTTTAAATATGATCAGCAGCTCAGTGAGGTCTGAGACTAGCAGAAAAACTACCTGGTACACTTTTTGAGGGTATCATAGATTGTGGACAGTCTGTATGTTGTAACCTCATGGCTTTATTAATAACACCAGCTGTGGGGAACTAGCTCTCTCTTTGAGACTGGCTGTCTCCATGAACTCACACCTAGTGATTGGTAGCTTTCAAATGCAAGAGAAATCTGAGATTCCAGGCCTAGAGCAGTGGGCCAGTTTACACTGACAAAAAGGGAATGGGTCTAATTGTCTGAGAGGTACTGATTACAGACCGTCATCAGGGAGAATGAAGATACGTCCTTCATTCCAGTTTGAATGGATTCATGCTGTCTATTAGCAGCAGGAAGAAGCAGGAGCAATTTCATCCCCAACCACCAAGAATAGAGGAACAAAAAGCATTGAAAACAAAAGAAGGAAAAAAGGAAGTAGCTGAGGTAAGAGAAGCAGAAAGGTAAGGATAATATTGAGGAGAGAAAAAGAGTAGAGCACTCAGGAAGGCAGCTGAGAATGTCTAGAGTAGCTGGGAGCTGGACCGGGGTAACGCACAGGGGGACATGGTGCTGGTGGCACGATTGCAGGCAGAAGGACAGGAAACAAACATTTATACACGATTATGCGGCTCATCACCCAGGCTAGAGTCTCCTTCTTCAACTCAAACTTCTTTTTACTGAGCTTGCTGTCCATTGTCCCATTGGATTCAACACAGGAATTCTCTGTAGAATGCTCAAGGGTGTCTTCACCATGGCTCTGAAGATATTCTATGGAAGTGCAAATCATGGTAAATGTTCTGCAGACAATCAGCTAAAATGTAAAATCCCCAGATTTGTCCAAAGCTTGGGCTTATTTATCAAAAAAGGGAGAAGAGCCATAAAGAGAAGGAAGAAAACAAACAGAAGAGAAGATTCATTCTCCAACAGCTTCCACCTGGAAGAAAGACAAGCCAGGCCATCTGAAAGCTGATCAGAACCACCCGACACCTCCAGAATTGCATGACTGAGCCCTCAGCAAACAAGAATGAAAAGAGAGATCAAAAGACCTCTTCAAGATCCTTGAAAGATTCCTGGTGATAGTGAGATTCAGGGATTCTCTTCATATAATGAGGACTTTCTACTAGGATAGAAAACCAAATGATAGTTAGTGAATGAATAATAATACTTCTTTCCCAAACTCAAGATCTGGTGTGGCAAAAGAAAAGTGAACTCCACCACAGGAATTCTGCAGAAGAGAGGGGAGAAAGTACCCTTCCTCAGTGAGGGACAGTCTTCCCTGGGAGACTCCCCCCCTCAGCTCACTCTCAAGGCTGAAGTTACCATCATAGGAAGCCGGTGTTGCAGCAAAGCCCTCCTGGCAATAAGGAGCCATAGGGGAAGGTCGTGATTCAGCTCTTTTTTAGGTAATACATCTGATGTACATCCTCAAAGATCCATCTATTGAGTAAAAACCATTATTTCCATGGATACAGGCCACAATACAAACTTGAATTCCACTATTGAGATTGATTTTCCAGATGTGCCAGCTACGTAGAGTCTGAGACAGAACATGAATTAGCACTTGCACTCCTCAAGGTTGGTCTGGAAACACAAATTTCTCTGGTCCTTTTTCCCTTCATTCTAAAAGAAAGTGTGCCAACTGCATCACCTGAAGGGAGAAAGAGGGAAGCACTGTGTAACTGAGGCCCACATGACTTTGTCCCCCACTGACAAATAAGCTAACTGAAGAGGGAATAATTAGAAGCCACTGTCTTGCGTGACAAACTGATACAGAAAGCAGGGAGAGCACGAAGTCTGATTTAGGACCCTGACGTATGCCCAGAATTGGCCTAGAGGATGGAGCCTTTACCCACTTCAGACATTTTGCTCATTTTTGGCCATCAAGGTTGTTAAAGTGTCTTCTTCCTGGTGAGGTGCTGCATTCTTCCCCTCCCAGGTGAGACTACACTCATATACACAATACAAAATGCTAAAGCCAAGCCCTCTACTCTCCTGTCCCTATTTGGCAGTGACCCATTCCTCCTAAGAATACTGGGTTACACAACATCTGGATCAGGTACAGAAAGACCAGCTAATAAGAAAAACACCTGCATCTTTTTACCTTCCTGCAGAAGTAAAATAAATTTCCTCTCTTCTTATTCCTTGCTAGTCAAATGTAGTGCATTAAATGCAATTAAGAGCACCACCAGATCTATTGCCAGTCACCAGGACAATGCCACCAAGCACCCTGTCAAGGACCAGAGCAAGCTGGACACAGAGCAGAGGGGACCCCCCTCACCACGCCCCCCGCCCACTGCACCTGCGCCACGGTTGGGGGAGGAGGCTGGGTCTGCCGCTCCTGCTGACAGCTGTCCCGGAAGTACCTGTCTGCGTGCTGGATAACCCTCAATGGGCGGAGCTGCCTAGTACCCTAGAAAATTCAGCTTCCATTAGTTTGATGGACCTGTCTTCCACACCACTCTGCAACCTTTCTGATACTGTAGCTCCTCATGATACAGAAAAGGAAACAGTTGTTCTACAGAGGGGAGCCTGCCACATTCTGGAAAAAACTAGAATGGCAGACAGGTGATGCTGAAGCATTGCTGGTGGCCAAGGATAGAGTCCTGTTTCCTCCCTCAGGGAATAGATCTCAATTTAATGACGTGAAAGTACTAATTGCATTTATAAACCACAAAGACTTTAAAGATAGGAAGTGGACTTTTGGAAATGACATCACCATGAAAATGTATCCTCCACCATGGCCTAACTTTGACTATACTATGTGCTTATGTTTCTAATTGCTGTATGCACTGTGGCATTAGGAGGGACAAATAGAATTGGAAAACTTGAACTCACTGACAAGCACTGAAGACAGAGAAATGAAGAAAAGGAAGGAGGAACATTGAACTTTCAACTCTCTTCCAGTAGCAGCATTTGTGGTCATTGGCTGGGTTATGATGATCTTACTCTATTTCTTCTGCAAATGGTTGGTTTATGTTATGATAGCCATTTTCTGCATAGCATCAGCCATGAATCTGTACACCTGCCCTGCTGCATTAGCTCATAAGATTTCATGTGGCTAATGCATGACTGTAGGTCATGGCGAAAGCATTGAAGTGAGACTAGTTTTTCTCTCTGCACTTTGCATCACAGTAGCTGTTGTTTGGGCTGTTTTTCAAAACAAGGGCAGGTAGGCTAACAGGATATATCAGGGAGTTTTCTGTCTGAATTCAGTTTAATAAAACATTGAAGTTACCAACTTTAAATCATATGTGGTTTTTGTTTCTAGGCCTTCTCATCTAGATGTGGCTTTCTGTTTTGTTTTGTTTTGTTTTGTTTTCATAACACCATTCATGACAAGGAATGAGGAGAGTATCACCGATGAACTTGCACCTGGCCAGGTGGTACCGGTAGTCATCAGGGCACCAGAGCTGATCGATTTCTCAGTAATGCGTGTGTCTCCTACCTGTCTCGGCCCTGGGTTTGGAGACATTATTATTCCAGGCCTGTTAATTGCTTACCATAGGAGATTTAGCGTTCAAACTGGATCTTCTTCCCTGTCCTCTCTGTCTTCCACAACTGCCTACCCTGCTGCATGATACCTATATTTGTTGTTCTGTTGTGGACAAGAAAGGAGCAGCCTCTGTTTAGTGACTTGCAAGTTCATTACAGCCTCCATTGCTGCTTGGAGATAGAAAGAAATGAAGAGGTTCTGGAAAGGCAGCAGCCAGCAGATGATGAGCTGTCTGGACTATTCAACAAATGAAGACGACCCAGTGACTAGTAAGGAGCAGATTGCCCAACAATAATATTACGTAGACCTGTAATAACGTGTTGTTGATTTTCTACCAAAAGAGTTTAACTGTTAGTCAACTTCTAAATTGACATTAAAAGCATTTTAAATGACATGTTTGCAAATATATATTTTATGAGCTGATACTGATAATTACATCATAAATAAGTAAACTGCATTTGCTTTGAATTATATTAACGTTGTGCTTTCTCATTAAATAAAAGCATATGGTCTGCATAAAAAGAAATAAATAAGTAAATCCAATGAAAACCTTTTCTTCTCTCCCGATCAGTTTAGACTATTCCAGGGCCATACTCAATCATCTGCCTCTGGTTTCCCCAAAGTGCTTCACTGCTGCCACCATATTCAGCTTTCATTTTGAGTGTTTCTATCTTTCTTCCTCAGAGGAAGACCCATAGGCGGCCTGGAGCTGAGCTTGGGGGAAGAGTGGTTATGGTCCCTCTTTTCTCAACTGCCAATAGTCATGCTCTGAATCTGTTCAGATGCTCTGGCAGGTACTGAGCCTACTGTTACATTCCCTCATGGAATACAAAAATGATGACCCTGAATACATGGAAACAGGTGGTACCGAGGCCCCCCCTCCTCTGTAGCAGAGATGCCGAATATCTGCAGTAGCATATTCTGCTTTGGACATGGCTCAGTCAGGTGACTCTCCCAGGATAGTGTCAGCCCCAAAGAGTCACATGAAGCCAAATGAGATCAAGCTGATGAATAAAGTTGTGGCATAAATTCTACCAGCTCATGTAAATAAACACATGTAAAACCAAGATTGACTCTTAGCACTACACATTACTTTTTATTTAGTAAGTTCTGCAGTGAGTGCTGAAGCCAGGAGGGCTTGGGCATATTTTATTACCAAGCATCCATGTCTTAGACAGTTGGTTTTCAACACTGTGCTAAGAGAACCTTGAACCAAGTTAGTGTACATGTCACTCCACTGCATTATTATCACCCAACAGCAGCAAAAACAAAAATTATTCCCATCTCATCCACAGGAAAAAGTCTATGAAAGTTTCAAACCCAGAATTTCAACAAAAGGACACTGCTGTACAATCTTTTTGAGATTATTTTGAACAATAGAAAGTCTTCCAAACAATGGCTCTCTGCTTCTACCCACCCCTTTAATCTGTCCCCAGAGTCACCTTCTACCTTTGCTACTTGTCCTGTGAGCAAAAGTTTGCCTTGAATTCCACAACTTGGGACCTCTGCATCCTATTATTTTACTGCCCCTGAAGTGAGAGAGGTAGCCACTTCTCATCTGACTTCAGTTCAATAATATTTTGCTTTGAATTTTTTCAAGTAAATTATCAAAGTATTCTCAGACTTATGCACTAGAAAAGTGGTCCTATGCACATCTATGTGTAGAAGGCAGTTTCTGCTTGTAGCGGGCTCCAGAGCAGTGAAGTGGCACAGGTCCACTGCTACATTAGCAACAGTGGGCCAATCAATGAATTCTCCACAGCAGCTTTATCATCATTACTCCTAACATAGTGGCAGGGATTTTGCATTTTAGAGATTACCCCACAGGCCTAAAGTGGGAGATCTACTTCCAGACACCTAATTAATTCTTCCATTAAACAAGCCTTGTTTGAAACAAAAAGTTGTTCCTTTTTGTAGTTACACTATGGTTTCAAAGATAAGAAATAAAGCAATGCTAGAAATACATAACTTCAAAAACCAAAATAAGATAGTCTGTGGATATAGAAAAGGGCAGGAAAGCCCAATTCAAAATTGTGAATATAGGCCACACCCATAGCGTGTCATCCCTGTCTGGGCTGAACCTCGGACATCTTTGGGAAGCCTGGGGAATCTGGGCTGTGCCGCCCTGACCAGCGTGCAAGGCAGGCGAAGCCTCAGGCACCCTCTAGGGCCTCAGTGGCTACCCGGCACACACATAGTGTGTTGGCTGTGCTGGGCTACCACCACTCACCAGTACAGGAGCTACATTGAGCACTGGGGATCTTCAGGCTCTTGCCCTGCCACTCACAAACAATCAGGACAGTGCAACTGCATTACAGAGAGTCTCTGGTTCTTCAAAAGTGACAAAATGAAGGAGCAAAATGCAATCCCAGAACTCCACACCACCCAAAACAAGTCCAGGAGGCATCAACACAGAA
>NW_004955472.1:8161067-8162217 GCF_000276665.1 Chinchilla lanigera | reverse complement strand
CTGCACATGGGACATTCTCTAAAATAGACCATATACTAGTACATAGAACATGTTTAAGTAAATCCAAAGAATTGAAATTATCCCATGTATACTATCAGACCATAGTGCAATGAAATTGGAAATTAATGACAAAAGAAAACACAGAAACTCCATAAACAGTTGGAAATTAAGTAACATCCTCCTAAACAACCAATGGATCACAGATGAAATGAAATTAGATATTAAACACTACTTACAATCAAGCGAAAATGGAGATACAACCTACAGGAACCTGTGGGATCAGTGAAAGCAGTCCTCAGAGGGAAATTTATAGTGGTAAACTCCCACCTCAGGAAAACAGAACAAGCACAAATAAACCATCTTATGCTGCACTTCAAGTTCCTAGAAAAAGAGCAAGTCAAACCCAGAGCCTGAAGAAGGCAGGAAATTATAAAGCTCAGAGCAGAAATTAATGCAATGGTGACTAAAAAAACAAAATACAAAGAATTAATGAATCAAAGAGTTGGTTCTTTGAAAGAATAAATAAAATAGATAAACCCCTAGCCAAACTTATTGAAAAAAGGAAAGAAAAAATTGAAATATATGCAATAAAGAATGAGGGGTGAAATCACTACAGATCCTGAAGAAATTCAGATCATCAATACCTACTTTGAAAATCTTTACTCTCATAGGGTGGAAAACACAGAGGAAATGGACAGATTTCGAGATACATATGAATTACCAATTCTAAATGAAGAAATATAAAAATCCTGAATAACTCAGTACCAGCCAGTGAAATTGAGAATGTAATTAAAAACTTGCCAGTGAAGAAAAGCCCAGGTGTTGATGGATTCACAGCTGAATTCTACAAGCAATTTAGGGAAGACTGAACACCAATTCTTCTCAAGCTCTTTAATGAAATTGAAAGGGAAGAATTCTCCCCAACTCATTCCTGGAGGCAAGTATTATCCTAATACCAAAACCAGAGAAAGACCCAACCAAGAAAGAGAACTACAGACCAATCCCCCTAATGAATACAGATGCAAAAATTCTCAATAAAATAATAGCAAACAGAATACAACAAGTCATCAAGAAGACTATACACCATGACCAAGTGGGATTCATACCAGGAATGCAGGGATGGTTCAATATACACAAATCAATCAATGTA
>NW_004955472.1:8087671-8159237 GCF_000276665.1 Chinchilla lanigera | reverse complement strand
ATCTTGGAAACAGCCCAGATGCCCATCCACTGAGGAATCGATAAAAAAGTTGTGGTATTCTTATACAATGGACTATTACTCAGCTATTAAAAAAGATAAACTTGAGGCTTTTGTACATAAATGGATGCAACTAGACACCATACTCATAAGTGAAATAAATCAGATCCACATCTATAAACATCATACTGTCGCCTAGGTGTAGGAAACTGAAAGACTAGGTAAAACTTAAAATGTACAATAGATGATAAGAAAGGGAAAGAAACTGCTCAAAGGAAAGAATGACTGGGTAGAGGAAAACAAGAAAAAAGAAAGAAGGCAAAACATAAATATATATATATGAATAGCTGTGATGACTGTATTGCTGTTGTCTGATGGTGTATTGAAGTGAACAGTTAATGCTCACAATTTTTTATGTTCTGATCCACTTTGCATGCTTGTGTCTGGCGGTCTGAGCAACTGATTTGAAGGTAACAATATGTAAGGGAATTACAATGGTGAACTCCTACCATCTTGTCTAGTGAAACTCTCTAATATTGCTAATGTTTTATTGAAGAATTATTTTCTTAATCTTTCTAATGGTTTGAACAATCTTTCATTCTTACATCTGATGATGAGCAATGTAGTTGAGGATAGCAATATGCAACGTAACAACCACTGTTGATTTGTATTAATTTGTCTTGAGACCCTGTATCATTTTGAATGTTTTTGCTTTGATTTGTTTATGTTCGTGGTACTGGTATGCTGCTACTGTTCTTTTTTTGTTTGTTTGTTTGTTTGTTTCTCATGTATTACTCTCTTTAAAATTAAAAAAAAATAAAAAAGAACAGAATGGTGAATATAGAAAAACAAAACAAAACCAAAAAAAGCTAAAGAAGAGGAAACACAGGTTATACCAACCCTTCCTCATGAATGCACCGATCTTCCCTCAGAACACAGTCACACACAAATGTGCATCTGCTAAATGTGCATTTTGTCAATAGCAGCAGCAGTTATAAATTGTCTCCTAGATTATTCAGAATATGGCCCTTTGCCCTAGATGCAAAAAGAGTGGATAAAATACAAATTGAGCAATTAAATTTCATTCCTCTTGCAACTCTGTTTAAAATGCACATGAAGAAAATTAGAAAAAAAATGTTCACTAGGGAAAAACAATCCCAAAAGGTCAATTTCAAAATAATATTCATATAGCTATTCTTTTATGAAAAGTTAAGGTTAGAGGGAGTATCCAAATGTTGTATTAAACTAAATCAATTCCTCCCTTTCTCTCCACCTATAAATGATATAAATATGAAAAATTTTCACAAGATAGAAATTGTGAATTGTGACATACCATTTCTTTCTAGGCACACAGCATATGCTACCCAAGTGGGATCATTCTGCTGATCTTTTCATCACTTTTCTGTATTACCCTAAGTTCCTGTTTTGCTATTACTGAAGTTTTCCAGTCATAATGGCCATTATTTTTATTCTGACATCTCTTATAAAAACAGCAAATCTACCTTAAGTTTCCTGGGGCACCAAGAATGAAGGCCAGAGAAGCATCGCATGGAAAATGTGGGCTATGACCCTTTCTTCACATCACTGAAGGACAGAATGGCTCATCTGATTCCTCTCCCCTCTCCCAATTCTTTTTTCTTGCTCTATTTAATGGCATGCTTTTTAGAAAGCACTAACAAGGGAGGGAGAGTCCTCTCTCTCTCTCTCTCTCTCTCTCTCTCTCTCTCTCAGTGTACACAATAGAAACCCATAGCCAAGGACATGTGATCTACACAAAAAGGCACTTAGCCCTAGACACAATTTAAGCTTGTTCCAAAATCTGATTTTCCTGCCCAAATTTAGGATCTGTCTCAGAGAAAAAACAACATTTCTTAGCGATCCAGAGCCAAGAATAAAATCACTTAGAAGGAAAGAGAAAAGATAGAGAGGCCTCCCAGTGAGAACACGGGAAAGGCAGTGGAAGGGATCAGAGGGGCACAGTGAATATGCCTTTCCCAGAAGTGGAACTCAATCAGCATCAGAGCAGGATGGATGAGAGGCCAGGATGCGGGGCTCGACCAGCCAGAGGACGAAAACACATTACAAGATTTCCTCAGCAGCAGGCGACGGGCAGAGACATACCACACTGGTAGACGTAAGAGAGGCCCAGAGGTCAGCTGCAGGTGAAGGAGCTAACCAGGAGCAAACTACCAGCTCATGGGAGTCTAGCAGAGTGGGCAAGCATCTGGCAGCAAAGTCGCCTGGCAACAAGAGCCAGACACCCAGCTGGAACTCTGAGCCCCAAAGTCAGGATCCCTCTGTCTCAAGAGGGTAAGAAGACTTTGGCAGATATTGGGTTACTGGGAAATGTAAACAGTACAGAGGATGTGAAGCCAGATGTGCTATTGGAATGTGAACACCAGGCTTGAGTAATGGGAAAAACACTACCAGCCCCCTGCTAACACTGACTGACTTGTGGCTGACATATTAACCTTCTAATCCCAATACCTGAGTAGTTCTACACCTACTCTTCAAGGCTGAAGGGCAATGAAGGGGTTGCTAAAATGATGACTGCATAGTCAGGGAGCTCTACCCACTGATAAAAGTGCCCAGAGCACGATGACAACTAGAATGATCCTTCCCATTCACCCTCATCCACTCTTTTCACTTTTATATGCAATAAATATCCACTGGAAGCCTTCCCTCAGCCACGTACTGTGCTGAACCCTGAATATGATCCAGGCCCTTGAGGATGGCCTACTAGAGAACAAGAGCGAGGTTCCTGTTCCTATTCTATCTCTGATTCTGTAAACACCAGCCCCACTGGTGCCCCCAATGCTTCTGGGAGGTGAGAATGTTCATACCCAATCATACTTTAAGAATGAGGAAAAGTTTCTTTATGTCAGCTCTTAATGTCCACTCTTCTTTCAGGTAACACCTTTGAGAGATCCAGGGAGTAACAACCAACCCCAAAACTAGGGTAGCCATTGCCAAGTCATGCCAGTCGTGTTTGGGGCAGTCCCTGCCTGTCCAGAAGAAACATGTCCTAATTGGCCCCAGTGAAATCAAGACCCAGGTTGCCAAAGGTTGGTTACGCATAAGCTAGTTTTTGCTTCAGGACATGGTAAGCATCAAAGACAGACCAGGACTGGATCAAATATGAAAACTAAGCCATGTGATCACCATAGAGGGAACTTCAAGGAGGACAGCTGGCAGGCAAAGAGCACTTAAAGGGATCATATTCTTTAAAAAGACAAAGCTGTGAGAGGAGGGTTTAACCAGTCTCAGGAGTTGGCTATTCTCCTCATAGGGAACATCCTAGCCCTAAAAATTCTAAACCAACTACCGCAAAACCCTCAGGAAAAGAGAGCCTTTCTCAACCAGAGATCAGCCTCTACTGTCAATTCCTCAATTGGGAAATTGGTCTTTGGACATATTAGTAACTGGTGGGATGTGCTAGCTAATAAGCTAATCCTCCTTTCTGGAGGGAGACTGAGATTTAGGGCTGAAAACATACTTCATGAATATCTGCTCTCAATTTGAGAAGGGCAGGAGTTGAAAATTCAGAGAAGAGAAGGGAGTAAACTGTATAGCTGACAGCTGAAATCCCAGGGCAGAGATGTTACAAAATGGAATAGTTAAAGCCTGGTAGGGAACGGGGAGAAAAGTGATATTGCCCCTGACATCCACCAATGCTCACGTAAGCAGACATTTAAAATATCACATCAGTCTGCTAAGCCTACTTGTTTTCTTCATGTATGCCTACATGGGTAGTGTAACTTAAAAGCTAACACATGTACTAGTCTTTCCTTTGTTTTTTATTCATAAGGTTAAACAGGCAAATATCAAAGAAAAACAAGATTTTGACTGAATTTTCTTCATTTATTAAAATGCAATTTTTTATTGTGTGTGACTTTTTAAAACTTGCTTAATGCTTTTTGAATGATCCTGTTTGATCTTAGGACACTGATTCACCATGCCATGATTGATGGCCATGTAGGGCTTGTCATTCCAACTCTCTCTTGCTTTGCTGTTTACCATCAGCCAGGTCCCTTCAACAACACGTTTTGGTCACAAAGTTTATTAGCCGGTAAAAAATGTTGTCTTTCCAACAATATGTTTGAACCTCTCCTAATCCAGTTTATCTCCTAGCTTCCTAAACTTGGGGTAAAAGTGTTTCTGAAGGTTAGAGTCACCGTAAAACTGAAGCCATGCTGAGACGCAAGACTGGCTCCTGTGCTCTTTGATCTGCTTCGGAATTCTCCCATGATCCAGGCTCAATACAAATCCCAAGAGAAGTAACACAGCCCTTCAGCTAGCTTTCTCCTCTCTGCTCTGGCCATATACAAAGACTTCTGTTTCTCTGCATTCCTCAGCACTGATAACCCGTGAAATCATGGGTGTGTTTCCAGGGCACTAGTGGAACCATCACTTTCAAGGGAAATTGCTTCCAGTGATAAAGCCTACATAAACTCTCTCTGCAAACAGGACAATTTCTTCATTATTCACAGCACTATCTGTTCACTGCTGTCTCAGTACCTTTGCTGTTTGCTTGGTCGCATGATTTGTAACCCCTGTACCCTGGTCTCTGTCAGGAGCGGCGAGGCAGAGATCTTCACATGGGCAGAGAGCCAGAGCAATGCCCTGAGGGCACAGAGCCACAGAGGCGAACAGGTGTTCCCTCCCCAAGAACATGGGCATGTGAGGCGACCTAGTTGTTAGGCCAAAGGGTTTCACCTGGTATACACTACCACATGAATAAATAAATGCACTGCTGTTGTTGAGTAGCTCCTTTCTCCCATCTGGAGGGAGGGCTCCACCTGACCTCAGCTTTTGGCATCTTGTCTTCACTTCATCCTCCACCATCTGCCCCTCTGGGAAGTTCTAGAGCCACGCTGGAGGCAGCATAGTCTCCTAATGGCCAAATCCTCTTTTGACCTTCAAGGCCTAGCTTAAGCTCTACCTTCTCCCCCAAAATTTTCTCAAATTTTGAAAACAACATTCCCCTGTCACCTCCACTACAAAACATCTTCAAATACATCTCTTGCATCAGGTAATGTCTCATGACATAGCACTGGATGCAGAAACATGTTAGAAGTATAGTTTAAAAAAATTGATTGAAAAAGTCTCAAGTCCCTGACAAGAGGGGTAGTACAGTGTAGCTGGGTTCTTGCAGTTTCAGGAAAAACAGACCTAGGAGTTGGTCCTTTCTCTGACATTTACTAGCTATGTGGTCTTGGGCAGATCCCTTCCACCCATGAGTCTTGGCTCCCTCCTATTCAACAACTTCCTGGAGCTGTGCAAGGCTGACAAGGGTTGAGGTGGCAGCCACTTTCCTGACCACTGCGGCTACAGAGATGAGCCTGATTAAGCCCCAGTCTGGGATGTCTTGAACAGGCTCGCAGTTGGTTGATAAGTTATTTACAATAATTTCAGTTTATTTAGCTTTGGGTATTTTGAAGGAAATGGTTAAGAGGCATTTGGAAAACAGTAATCTGGAAATGGGAGAAGATAAATGACACGGGGAGGAACTGGAGACTGAAGCTAGTCCAAAACTAAATATATGCTGAGGGCTGGGAAAGGGTTATATGAAAGACATTCAAAATAGAATAAAATTTCAGGTCTTGCTTCATTTCAGATTTGAGAAGGTAGAGGAGATTGCTGAGGTATCTTGCCTCAAATTTCTTGCCAAGGAGACAGGTGTGAGACAGACAAAAATAGAGTGACTGGGGGAGGAGCCGGGCTGGGCGGTAGGAGCGGAGCTGCTACACACACTGCAGGTGTGCGTCCCGCAGACAACCTCAAAGCCCAACGGACACTTCTTTCACAACGCCATTGAGGTCTCCTCTTTCTCTGTCCAGCCTGAGTTCACCTACAGAAGACTCAGTGGTGAGGTAAACAGTGACCCGGGTTTCCTGGCACTGAGTAAAGAGTGTACACTACCAGTAAGAACTAAAGCCTGTTCCCAGGAAGCTTACTGATTGGCCATATCTGACTTGCAAAGTTAAAATGACTTCATTTTGAAAGAGCCTGTGCTCCTCCTCCTCCTGATCATTCTCCACAGTTGTAAGTAGTCAACCCTCCTCTGAGGCTGCCTGGGCAAAGCAAAGCAGCCTGTAACAGCTCCAGGAAGTTGTTGAATAGGAGGGAGCCAAGACTCATGGGTGGCAAGGGATCTGCCCAAGACCACATAGCTAGTAAATGTCAGAGAAAGGACCAAGTCCTAGGTCTGATTCACTGGAGATTGTGCTTCCATATTCTGAGCCACCCAAGTCTGGCCTTGTGTAGAACTCTTTACCTGCACTGGTCCCTGAGTGTGCTCACCGCAGGTTAGAAAGCTGGTCATTTACACAGTCTCTAATTTAGATAGATCAAGCTAGGTGTGGTAGTACAGCCCATTACCCCAGAACTGGGAAGCTGAGGCAGGAAGATCACAAGTTACACCCCAGCCTGGGCAACTTAGCAATTTGGCAAAAACCTATCTCAAATATAAGAAAAGATTTGAGAATGTAGATCGGTGCAAAGGCCCTAGGTTTAACCCCCAGTATGAAATAATAATGATAATGATAACATACACATTCCCTGTGGTCCAAGAATTTATACTAGTGAAATAATCAGAAATAAACATAAAGATTTGGTTACAAACTTATCAATCAAAGTATACCTCTATTTTGAAAACATTGCAGGGATATTCTGAATACAAAACAATAAGGGAATATCTAAATAAATTTTCATATATCCACAAAATGCACTATAAGACATTTTTAAAGTTGTAAATGTATTTTAATAATTGAAATAGACTTTAATAAGTAAAACAAAATGTAACATGAGTATATGTAATTTTGTTCTCAATTTTGTAACATCTCTAGACATGCATGTATTCACATAGATGTACATGCATGCACTATAGACAGTCACATATGCATACAACAAACACTTATATACACACATACCTGGAGAAAAATGACCTAGAAATATTTACCTATTGTTATCTCCAGAGGAATTAAAAGATGATTTTCATTTTCTTATTTCTGTGCTTTGTAATTATCTTTTGAAGTCTTTTGAAGTCAGGAAAGAATATTAAAATAAAGTGAAATTAGCTCTGAAATGTACCACAGCTTGGGAAGAAGAACGTCTGAGACTGTGTGCCATGGAACAGAACGCTCATTCCCTGGACACATGGGGGGCGTTGTTGCTCTTGCTGGTGTTCTTGTTACTCCTGCTGCTGCTTTCACTGTTGTTTGAGACCAGAAATGATCTCTCTTTCCATCGCTTGCAATAAAATACCTAAAAGCTTACTCACAGTCTCCTGCCCACACCCTACTATACACACACACACACACACACACACACACACAAACTCACACCCTAGACTACAAATGCCTCGGGGGATACATCTTATTCATCTTGCTGTATAACCTCTATTGTCAGCAGGAGCCTAAAAATTTTTGCTGCATTAAATTGATCAATATATTTTTAAATTAATTCTTTGAATGTCTACTAGAAAGTACAGCTGTGCAATTGGAGCTGTATATTTTATGACCCACTCTTTCCCCCCCTGCTTCTACCCTCATTTTTCTTGCACCAGAAACCCTTTCATTCATTTTAATAGCTTTCAGGAAATAGCATTGTGTTTTATGGGACAGTCATGATGAGGTGTCTAAGTTGTTTCAACCTAAGACTCTAAGATTTGAATTAATCTGGGAAAACTTTGGGAAATCACTATTTATTTATTCTGTAGTTTCCATTTAACTCTTCTGGGCAAAATAGTCTCTGCTCTTTAAAAAATGTATTCACTTCTAAATGAGGGCAGGAATTTCATTTTCTTAGGTCACCTAGCCCAATTCAATATTCTTTGTTGCTATGCTCAATTACAAGAAGAAAAATTGGAAGAATACCTGCCTTATTATATAATAAAGTCACATGAGCCAGTTTATAAAATATTATTTGCCACATCTCTCTAATCATGTGTTCAAGCTTTTTGGAAGAATAGCTCAGCAATACTTACTTTTGTTGTAACTTATTGTCTGGATTTTTTTTTTCTTACCATGTAAATGTACCTAGTAGCTAAGGCTTCTTTTTGGGGGGTTGTTTTTTTTTCTGGTACTGGGAATCGAACTCACGACCTTGCGCTTGCCAGGCAGGCTCTGTGCCGCTGAGCTAAATCCCCAGCCCTAGCTAGCTAAGGTTTCTTAAATGATGAATATTATTATACTTAAAGTCATGCCACAGGAGTAGGGAAGTAATCTCTTTGCTGTAAGTTTCCCTCTGTTAGATGTCACCACATAGACTTGGCTGAGGACCTAAGAGGCTTGGCATGTGCCCCAGCAACACACGGACTCACACTCACACGTCCTTAAGTAGAGTGAAATTCTCTTCTAAAATAAGGCTTATGTGCCTAGTGCAAACTTGGAAAGGTTTAGCCTATAATTTTCATTAATTACCGTCTGCAACAGAGTGCTGCTGGGAAATTAAAACATAAAAGCAGTGCACTTTCTTGCTTTGTATTTATTGAGCAAGAAAAAGAAATGGAACAATAAGAGATACACCAAGGAAAAGCTCCCTGTTAATAATATATTAAAGGCATTATTTTAAATGCGCTTCCGCACTCCTTGTGGGCCAGCCCTCTCCTTGAATATGGAATAAGCACAGCCTACGCTCCGGGAAATGTTCTCCAGTGTGTGCCAACCATCCTCCACCATGTATCCAGGCCTACTTTTCCACAGCCTTTCTTTTAAAATAGCTAATTCCATTAGGGAGTTTAGGAAGAAATCATGTCATACTGAGAGAGGCAAGTTTTAGGTTTCTAAAAATAAAATGAAATAAGGATAAATGTGTTGTCAATGGAAGAAGAGGTATTTGCAGAATGAAATTTGAAAGGTTCTTGTCTGAAAACTACAAACTCTAATTATAACTGATTTCTAGCTAGGATGATCTGTTTTTCCCCTGTGTTTCAATGGCACGCGTAAGCGGAAATATTGTATAAATGAAATCAATCTGAGTTCTGTGAACTAAAGACATTATATAATTAACAATTCTTGAGAAATTACAAATATGTCCAGCATTGTACAAACTATTCCCATCTTTTCTTGAGCCCCTGGTACCATGCTTTCTATACCTACCTCGCCTGAACACCTGGACAGTTGTAGTTCACATCTTTGAGCCCCTCTAGGTCTCCTCCTCATGACTGGTGTTATTTTTTCTCCCTGAGAAGAATAACCATATTATATACCACTTGACACACTGGTACCATCTTTGAGCTGTGGAGTGTTCATAAGAACTCCAAGTTTCTCTATTTGCCATCTACAACTTCTCTTTAGCTTCAACTCTGCAGAACCTCTCCCTCCCTGAGTAGCTGCTTGCCTGCTTTTGTTTGCATTGGTTGGTATCATTGACCTTTGCTCAGTCTTCCTCAAAGGTTCCTTTGAGAATATACATAGAATCCACACAAACTCCTCTCTGTACAGATCATGAATAGTAGAGAGCCTGAGAATCTGAATGATATGGATTCGGATCATGACTTTATCCTGTAGACAAAATGAATATCCTCTCCCAACCTCAACATCATCATCTGTACAATGGCAGACCCTGTAAGCGCTTCCCCGTGCCACTAGCAGGATTCAGTGAAGCTTCACCTATGAGCAGATCAATGCACTTATGGGCATCTCTCATAAGAGCTTCCTTTTGCTTCCTTAGCCGTCTTTCACTCTTCTTAAATTTTTAAGCAAACATCACTATTTCTTCTGACTGCAGACTTCAGGATGCTAAGTGATTCATGCTTCCTCTAACTCTTTGGGAGTTTCATGCTTCCTCTCATTTATACACTGAATCCAGATTACAAATCTATTCTAACTGCTCGTTAAAACTCAAGATCTTACTCTAACCCTGTTAGAAAAACTACAAGAAACAGAAAGAAACACAAAGATGACTTCTGAGTTTTGAATGCTGTCTTCCTTTTCTTCTTTTCCAAAAGTTTGTCAAATTACAAACATTTTAAACTTGAATTCAGCACTTTTCCTGAGCAAAGCAATCGGTGCACACCAATACCAATTTGGCATACCTTTGCGCAAATGCGATATTCAATATAAAAGTGGGTTACAAAAAGCAAAGAGCCAGAAATTGTAATAATGTAGAAGGGGAAAAAATTCTAATGAAGTTCAGGGCCAAAATTGAGCTGTCCAAATCTATTGTTTATATGTGGGCTTAATTTCACCAGAACTGCTTGCTCAGCTTAACATAAATCCAGAAGAAAAAAAAAAAAAAAAGCAACTTTCACATAAAGAAATATGAACTAGAATTCAGGGATACAGCAAGAAATAAAAGTTCAGTGCTCGTCTATGTGAGCAAAATTATTTCACTAATGTTCTTTCTGATTCATAACTTCTACTTGGTGACAGTTTTAGATGAAATCCACAAAAACAAAAAGGTCACTTTTGTAGGAGAAGAGAATGAGCAATTTGCTCTTCATTTTAGGCTGAGAAATGGCAGCTGAGTTATCGGCATTTCCAAAGATGGGACATGGCTGGATTTGCAAGGCTGTGTTTTAAACACCAGCTCTCTTAGGTTAGGGGAGAACTGGTATATTCAGAAGTCCCTCCAAAGCCAGCAGGAAATGTTCATATTCTTTGGATAAGTGCTATGCTGTGAGGTGTTTGAGTTCTTGTTAGTCCAGGGAACGCAGACATGACTTTGATGCTGGGCTTTATCCTTACCACACTTTGCCCTCCACCCACCTACCTACCTAGTTTATTAATCATTTTTAAAGGGGAAAATGCAGTTGAATGTACTTTTAATCCGAAGGCAGTTTTTTTCTGGAACCACATATGCTTAGACTGAACAGACTAACCTCATACCATGAACAAGTTTTGCTAGCTGCTAACACACAGCAGAACTTCCAAGGAAGAGGAGAGCAAGTTTATTTCCCTCCTGCAGAAGTTATTTCACTAGAATGTTCTATTAGAACACTCCTTGTTAGTGCGAGTTGTGCCTGCTTATCACCTGGGCAGACAGTTAAAGTTTTGTCCTCTTCAATTGTACAGAAGAAGGGTGTGTCTTCTCTAGCACAGCCCCTCAGTCTTGAAATCTCATTCTAGGTTTACTTTGTTCTTTACTGAACAGAATATCTTCATTCCTTAGAGCCAGTCTTATTCAGAAAAAAATCACACTTCCACCAAACTACGAAAACTGCCGCTGACACCTTGAATAACACCAAGGAAATCTATCTATGAGGGACAGAGAGCCATAATCCTTTCTCTCCTATAAATACTGGCTTCCAGTACTGCTGAAATGTAGACTCATTTGTAAATGTCCACATAAAACAAATGCTAGCAACACATTCTATCAGAATCAGCTTTCATAGAGTGAAGCTATATCCCCACTGGCAGATTTCCGTAAAGAAAACTTCCTGTTCTTACTTGGCATCATATCTTCAGTATATAAAGTTACTTCTTATGTCAGAGAGCCAGTAGTAGGTAGTAGTCATAGGTAATCAAGACTTGCATTTCTAAGTGGAATCTACAAAGAAATTCAGTGAGAAGTCTTCAATCTATCAGAGGTGAAGTTAAACCACAGAGCTATACATTCAATGCAACTGCTGTAAATTAATGGTTTCCCATCAGAAATGATAAATTTTATTGAATGGCATCATAGATTCTGAAGCCAGATGTACTGTGTGTTCATGTGATAACAGAAGATGAATGTTTCTGCGTATATCGCCCAGAACTTGGTTTCTTTATGAAATATTGAACATTTTTCCCTTTGCTCTTAAGTTTATCAAAGCCAAAATACATAATCCATTCTTTAGGTGAAAAAGCAGATTTTGAATTATTATTCACTGACTAGTTTGTCTTTATTACAAATGCTTAGGCTTTTCTCTTCCCATTCCCTACGTCAGGATACTTTGTAGTCTGACCTAAGCTATAAAGGAGATAAAATGGAAATCTCAGATTCTGACACAAAGGTACTAAAAAAGCACAGAGCCAGTTTGCTTCTTGAAAACAGTTTGGTGCATTAATTTTCCACCAAGTTCCCATCAGATGTCATCAAATTCAACACACTGTGCAGATGGGAAAGACTAACTATTGAAACAATTAACTATTGTGAGTCATTTCCTCAATCTGTTTTTGTTTTAGCCAATATGTCAAGTGGTGACAGACACTGTTATATTTCCCAGGCTCTACTGTCTTTTTGGAAACAGAATAATACAATTGACACAGCTCAGCTTGATAAATCTGCCAAACTAATGTGGGGTTTCTTTCCTTCTACTTTTCAATGCCAAAATCCGAAGATATTCTGCAGAACCTATGGAACAAGAAGAGCAGAAAGCCCGTTTGGTTCTACCTGAATACTCCCACCTGATCCCCTAGTGGTTCTTAGTTTCCCAGTCCCTTTGAATTGAAGCTAAAATGAACATTGTAAAAATATCATTTATTCTGTCTCCCCATCTCAGAGAAAGGTCATTGTGGAGGCTGAGTTTTTAAGGTTTTTTTTTCCTACTTCCTGCAGCTTGTTTGGAAGTTTAATGCCTTAAATGAGTTTGGATGACCAAAAGCCACTTGCCATCATCTAACTAAAACATATGTAATCACGAAACCTGACTTTACTATTCATGTGCATCATGTCATTTACATGTCTATGAAAGAAGGGGGCTAAATAGCGGTTTATTCCAACCAGAAAAAAAGATTGCTAGGCTGCTTCTCTAGCACCAGTTTCCAACTCGCTAGCCGCCATCACTCCTGCATTCAGGTAGGCCCTAGAATTCATCCCTTGCTGACTCTGGAGCAGAGCACACTAAGTCCGCAGGACCACGGACAGGGCAGGAGCCAGGCCGAGGCCCACTCTCTGAGGCCAGAGGAGCATTAGGGGACTCCAGGCACAGCAGCCAGCTCCAGGCACATGAGGCATGACTATCTCAGACATGCAAAGGCAGCACTGACCAGAGACTGGACAGAACAGAGCAGCTGGTACACAGGATGAGAATCTGGGGTTCTGGAAGTCTGTCCAACCTTGGACACACTTTCCAGCAGAAAGCGCCCAACCACACTGACGGGTCTCATTTTAAATTCACAACAACCAACCCCAAATGGGCCCTGATGTTCCTGGCAATCACACTGCATTTCCCCAGCACGCTTACTTTCACACTCTCACAGGTAATTTTCCATTACTCCCATCTTTTCAGATCTCTCTAGCACCATCTTTCCTGCCAATTCTGATACCTTATTTCTCCCTCACTTAAAAAAAATGATAAAAACAGAACTTCCATGGATTTCTGTCACTGTAGAAATTTCTACCTAGGAACCTCTATACTGTGATTTTCCACAAATGAACATACTCTCCCACCACCGGTCTAAAACTAATCATTGCACCTGACCCTATTTTAGACCTTTGCCCTGTTGAGGTAAAATGGGCTGAATGCTTGTGTTCACCTAAAATTCATATATTAAAATCTATCTTTTCACATAAGAAAATACTATGTTTAATCAATTTATGAGCCATGCATTGGATGAGATATTATGCAGCCATTAACTATTAAAATTTTCAAGACTACAACAAATGGTATATAAATATCTTTTTGACATTTTATAATTGTGTGTATTTATACCCAGTATAATTTGCTGTTTTGACACATGTATACATTGTATTAGATACAGTGTATTGTATCAAGATGACCAAGTGAGGGTAGTTAGCATAGCCATCACCTTAAGAACTTTCCATTTCCTTGTGGTGAGAACATTCAAACCCTTCTAGCCGTTTTCAAAATACGATACTTTATGGTTAGCTGTGCAGTCAACCTTCTGCACAATACAAACCCCAGAGCTTCTTCCTCCTACCCACTTGTGACTTTTGCTCCTTGACCACCCTCTCCCGCGCTCCCGCTCCGTCCCCTCCTCCATCCTGATAACCACTGTTCTCCTCTACTTCTATGAGATCAGCTTCTCTTAGACTTCACATATGAGTTTGTCTTTTTGTGTCTGGCTTATTTCACTTAACATAAGGTCCTCCAGATTGGTCCATAGGAACATGCTGCATATACGATTATATTAGGAGGTAGGGCCAGAATTGGGAAGAAGTTAGGTTATAAAGAGGGACCCTCATGAGTGACACTAGTGTAAAAGAAGCCTCAGTGAGCACTCACATTTCTTTAGCCAAGTAAGAATACAATGAGAAGACAGAATCTGCTTCAGAAGAGGCCCTCACCAGACCCTGAATCTCCTGGCACCTCAGTTTCTGATTTTTCACTCTCTGATACTGACAGAAATGAGTTTCTGTCATTTATAACTTGCCCAGTTTGTAATACTTTGTTCTAACAGCCTGAACAGACTATAGCAGAAGCATACATACAAATCCATCAAATCACTTACCTCTTCCGTATCATTAAACTCCCCTTTCCTCTGCCTTTTTCCAAATTTTCACTTAAATATAGTATTAATTTCCCCACATTCAAAGAAAATTATAAACAAAGTATATATGGACATACGTGTAGGCTTACCTTTTGGGGACTAAAGGATTCATGGAAATCAGCTAGGCAAGTAGTTCTCAAACTGGAGAAAACATTAGAACCCCAGAAATACCAATCTCAGTGTTCCTGTTCTTCCAGGAATTCTGATTCAGTTGACCTAAATCAGTACTGCCTGTATTTCATGGGTATTTAATATGTATCCAAAGTTTAGAAATATTAATCTAGGGTGGATTTCCTGTTAAATGAGATAATCAAAGTCCAGGAAGGAGAGCCCAGGAAACTATTGAGCGGCAGAAGTTCAACAAAAATCCAGCGAAAGTGGTATCAGTCCGGTGCTCTTTGGAGGACATCAGGCAATATGTGCATACTCGCACACCAGTGTGATCATTGGCAAAGAACTGTGAGCGGTACCATAGTACTGAACTTGCCGATCGCTCACCTCCGCTGAGAACAGCGGCCTTTTAGTCTCCGCTCACAGCAGGAGAGCTTAACACCAGGCCGCTGAGAAGGCGAGCTGGAGAGGGAACATGGAGAAATCCCTGCGCTGGCAGTCACAGCAGATGTTGCAGAAGGTTTGGAACGGTGAGGGACCCCGGGGGAGGTGCCAAGGAACAGCACGCGGTACAGTGTGATAAATGAAGCTGTCTTTTTCCCATTACAGGAACATAGCAAGTTTCAAGAAACGAATCAGAAACCTAAAATGATTAATTGTGCGGTCTACAATGAGTCCTGTTGTGTTGGTCTATGAATCCCTTTGCTCCGCAGATCAGGCACACGGGGTGCATAGAAACACCTGGCTATGAGGAACCTTGAACCTTCGGAATCTCATAGCAGCCTAGTTCAAAAAGGGTGGCAATTGTTTTGTTTACAGGTAAGCTGTAAGAAGAGAATCAAAGCTACTGAGAAAGTTGATAAAAGCAAAAGCACTCCCTTAACCTCAAGCCAAGCTGCTGACACACCTTTGGCTTTGGTTCCTTTTTTTGGACCTATTTGGCATCAGTGAAGAACAAAATACTTTGAGGAAGTCATACCTTCAGTCTGATGTATTCCCACCCACTGATTCAGCTGAAATGACATTCTCCACAAAAAAGAGTTCAGCTAAAAAAATTCTAAGAGTTTCAGCTAAGCATTAATAGTACGAAGTTGTGGTTTTCTGGATTGAAATCCCGTATTTTTCACTTATTACCTATTTGAAGTTGGACAAGTTATCTAAGTTTCTGTGCTTTTCCATTCGTCCCACTGGTAAAATAAGGCTAAGAATATCCAATTCAAAATTGTGGAAACTAAATGAGACACCGATGTTAGGTGCCTAACACAATCAAGGCAGATATTGTGTTAAACAAGATGGCAAGGGGTTGCTTCTATTTTTCTTTTTTAAAAAGTGGTAGAAGCACTTTAACAATGCTGTTTACAGACAGATGAATGTGTCAATTATATGTAGTTGTTGACCCTTCCTTAAAGCTGATGAAGTGTACTAATATTGAGCTAGCTAAGTTTGTTGAACTGTAGAAGCAGTACAGCATAATAGAAAGATCTAGGTTCAAATGCCAGCCCTCCTGTTTACTAATTGTAAAGCTTAAAAAAGTTATTTACTCTTTCTATGCCTCATCAAATTTTAAAAATGAGAAAAATACCTCATTTGCAGGTCACTATAAGAATTCAATGACATAATGCAAATGCCTAGTATATAATAGGTGTCTGTAATAAGGGATAACTGGCATTACAGCACATATATACTTTAAGAGAATAAAATTGCTCTCCATTTTTAACGTTCTCTAATTGTCTCCACTAATCCAGGATTGCATTTCTCAAAACTAGCTATAACTTGCTATAGTTTGTCATATGATTTATTCCAAGTAAAGCTATTTGACAAGCAACTATCTCAGAGTGGCTTTTTGGGAAGGTATCATCTGAAACAGACTAATGTAGATGTAAATTTCACTAAAATATCCAGGGAAAAAATATAAAAATCTCCTTTAATCACATGTCAAATTCTTAGAAGGAAGGAGCTTTTACATTTATCTTCACTAAGGGTAAACAGCTGAGTTTAGATTAATTGAAATCACAGAGAAAAAATGCACACACATCTATGTAAAACAGAATATACATATCCAATGTCTCCAGACTGGCAGTACTCTGAGCATCTCTGGTTTGTTTGGTTTCTAAAAAACAAAAGGAGTTAAATTAGTTTGGTTTATTTCTTGAAGTGGTCACTTAGATTGTGTTACAATGAAAACAACACTCAAGTTACAGAAAGATATGTTGGTGGTCCTGCGTGACTTTTCCTACAACACTGACAGTGTCCTACACTACTTCACCAGAAGAACACTGAGACAAAGGTTCATGTGCATCGATTCACAGCAGGCAGGGCACGCAATCAGCCTATGCACCTGCCAACATATGAATTACTGATGAAAATGTGGTACATGTATGCATAGGGGAGTATTACTCAGCCATCAAGAATAAATTCATGTCATTTACAGGAAAATGAATGGAACTAGAGATCATCATATTAAGCAAAACAGGCCAGACTCAGGCAAGGATGACATTTCTCTCCTATGGAGGGTGGGGGCAACATGAAAGTTGAAGGGAGACTTTAAAGCAGAGGAAAGAGGTCGAGGAAAGCAAGAATGACAGCAAAGGAGGATAATGGGGGCCAGGCATGATCAAAGTGTCTTATGCACATGTATGAAAATGTCACAGTAACACTTATTCTGTTTAATTAATATGCACTAATAAAAAACGAAGGTTCACAAGCCAATGGTTTATTAACGAAATGTTCACAGAAAAAAATGATGAGAAAGCAAAAGAAGGCCAGAGAGGACCAAAAGGCAAACATGCTATTCTGTGAGGGCAGCTGCGGTCCGACCCTGCAGGGGAACTGAAGAGCATCCGTTACCGCTCAGAGGCCCCACGGAAAGCAAGCGGGCTGGAGCTTACCGACAGCCACCCCTGTTGTTACTGCCCAAGGCCATCCCGAGGGGCGAGATGTGACGTCCCAGGGTCGACCTGCTTTGTAGAGCAGTCCTCCCAAGAAGAGTGCCAGTTCCTGGCCCTCAGAGACAGAAGCACATGTCCACTGAGGGAAAAGTATCCTGAAACATGGAAAGGTAACGCTTCATGGGGCAGAGTGAAGATGAGAAAAAATATAAGGTCAGACATTGTTAGTTTTCTCACAACAATTCCAAAGTAATTTGCTTTTTGCGTTAGACTTTGTTTTCTCTATTATGGATGTTATGAGCAGAGAACATCACAATAGTTGAGATATACATTCTCCTCTTCAGGAAGCACTGTCATCAATCCAAGCTAGATTAAGATAAATTCAGTGAGGAGCAAACTAGTATGTTCACATTAAGAAACTTTTTACATTATACACATGATTGATACAAAGTGTGCACATAGGCAAAGTACTATGAAAAATTGGTATTATTAAGTTGTGATTGTGCGACAATCATACCATTTACAAGCAGGACAGTGATTCCTTATATTAATCCCCCAGACATAGGCTTTTTCAGTAAGCAACTAAGTGGTTTTTGTAAATCTTTTTCAATGTTATTTTGTTTTGATTCTGTTTATTAAAATATAATTTTATGCCTATTGGAACTAAAAGTAATAAAATTGTGCTCGCATTTTTCATTGCTTTTTTCTATTCATTTCATTTTCCTATTCATCTTTCTTTTGTGTGATAATATTGTCGGCTCGTGACAGATTAGAATTTTTAGCAAATTTGGTGAGCACCACAGCTCCTTTGAGAAGCGCTGCTTAACTCGAGGCTGTTTCCTGCACGGCTGGCCCGGCTCCTGGTTCAGCCTCCCAGCCAGAAGCAGAGCTGAAAGGGAAGGAGGAGGAGAGGCCACATTAGTAACAACGATACGGTAATAATACCCTCTCTGTCTGAAACTTGGTAACACACGATTCCAGGTAGGACATGAAGTCAGCTTCATAAATTATGAAACCTAAGTCAAGACTGCCTTATTTCTGCAATGATTGGAACAAGTTTTCGCCTTGATTGAAAGTAAAAACAAAGATTAAAAAGTAGGGGTGCCATCTTGTGGTAAGATCAACCACTACCAGGTCCAGCACTATCTTCACCCCTCTCCCAAAAGCAAGCCTTTGCCCCTTGGGCCCTCTGAGTGTTTTTCAGAATTCCAACACTCTTACTTCCACAAACAGGACTCAAGAATAAAAAGGAAAAAAACAAAACCCCCTATTCCTGCCTGATTCCCCTCCCAGTTGAGCACCATGTAGTGCACGGGATTTTAAATTGCCCTCCCTAATCATGGGACATAAAGATTCCACCTGCTTCTGCCTGGAGGGAGGCCCTCTGCAGAGCCGAGCCCTTGTGTTTCCTCCACCCACCTGTTTCCCCCATCTCTCCCCTGTCACAGAAACCTGGACAGCGCGGGAAGGAGCCTGGAGGCCAGCCTAGGACCAGCTCACCACATGCAACAAATGGATGGAGCGAGCACAGGGCTCTTAAGGCAAATGCTGCCACAAACAGCGCTGTTTTCAAAAGTTACAGTAGTGTGGAATTTAGGAAGTCATCCGTCACTTGTTTGCAAGCAGTAGCACACAAAGCAGGCTACACATAAGAGTGGCAACCCGTTTCCTTTTTCCCAACCATTCCCAGAGACATAATTCAGACTATAACAGCCATTCATACCCAGAAGTACATCCTTCTATTGAATGTGCACCTCAGCCTCTGCTCTAAGTACTCAATGGAAATAAAGAGGAAAATACATAAGCATGGACTATCTTCCTTTTGGGCTTAGATGATATGTCTTCATTCAGTTTTTCCCAAATTCCTAACTTTTCTAGAATGTTGTCCACAATTTAAGGCCATTGACAGGGCTCATTTCTAAGCATTTGAGATGCCAGTGACAGAAATACAATTCACATAACCTGAGCGTAGGAGAAAAAAAGAAAAGGATTAACTCACATGGCTTGAGTTCTAGATAGGCTTCAGGCACAGCTAGCTCCAGGGCCTTAAACAATAGTTCGGTGTCTGTCTTCCTCTGTGTCTCTCAGCTACACTTTCTTTTACATCTGATCTCATTTTGAATACAGCTTCCCTCTCAGGGCAAGAACAATGGCAATCAGCACTAGATTAATCACATCTGTACCCTCACATCTTGACTTCCATTAAACACACACTCAAGCACAACAGTCTTAGGAAAACTGTTCTGACTGGCTCTGCGGGTACTACCTATTGGCTCCAAGAACCACAAAAGATTTTTACAACAGAACCACTACAGTTCTCTTTCCTGTGGTTGAAGATAATACATTATTGGTTCTTAAGGTCTGTCAGTATGGAGTATATATTTGATGCTATTTTTGTTGCTGATTTTACTACTCTATCCAGGTGACGTAGTTGCTGCTATCAATTGGTTTTATCTGTGTGCCAATATCTGGCTTGCCTGTGAACATAAGCAGTACTGCTGCCCATACCTGAACAACTGGATACTCAGCCAATTAAGCTGCAGCTTTGCCACCCAAATAAAAGAGCGTGGTTGGATCCTGGGATAGAGACAAAGGCCTATAATTAGTTACATGCAGAGGACATCACTGAGGAGTAGGCATTAACTAAGATGTCTCCATACTAGCAGCAAAGTCATCCACTATAATCATGCTGCAAGTCTCAGCACAGAAAACAAACAAAAAGACACATGAGAAAACCGGTAACAATTGTCCCCAAAGACTCCCTAGACCCCCAAAACCAATCCAGAAGGCATGAGGGGGGATCAAAGGCCGCATATATGAAATATCCAAAAGAATAACAGTGGCAGTTTAAAAACAACAGATCAATAAGGCAATTAACGAACTCAACAAGATATAAACAGATAATGATCCTTATGAAAGAAATGATCAATGAGTCTAGAGAAGATATTAATCAAAAACTAAAAGAACTAAAGAAAGAGATGCAAATCATGAATGTACAGCAGGGAAAAGAATTGGAGTCCATTTTTTAAAAGCCCCAAAAACAAATCCAGGAAATTAAAATTTTTATTAAAATTATAGGCCACAGAAGCAATCAATGAGAGGAGAGTGTCACATGTGGAAGACAGGGCTGTGACTCGTGATCAGTTCATAAGAAACACTGAAAAAACAACAAGAGAATATGAAAAATAGGGGCCAGGGATATAGTTCAGTGGCACCAGCACCTGCCTGGCAAGTGCAAGGTCCTGAGTTTGATTCCCAGTTAAAAAAAAAAAAAAAAAAAAGAAAAAAAAAAAAAAAAAAAAAAAAAAAAAAAAAAGAAAAGAAAAGAAAAATAGAATAAAAGCTGGATGACACCAAGAAGACTAATCTAAGATCAATTGGAATTGATGAAAAATCAGAAGATAGCACAAGGACATTTAAAAACTGTTTACATGAGTAACAGCAAAAAACTGTCCAGAGATGAGAAAAAAGAATTTAACATACAAACAAACAAGGCATGCAGAATCCCAAACAGCCAAGATCAGAAAAGGACCGAATCAAGATATATCATAGCACCAACTACTGCACAAACCTGATGCCAATGAAGTGAAGAACTCAAAAAATAGAGACATTCCTACATACATGTGAATTACCAAAACTGAGCAAAGAACACTTAAAAATTCTAAATAATCCAACAACAGGCAATCAAATTGAACAAGTCATAAAAACCTAACAACTAAGGAAAGCCAGGACCTGCAGGATTCATTGCCAAATTTTACAAGAACTTCAGGGAAGATCTAACCCTACCCTCCATTACTTCTCCCCAAAGTTGTCAACTTTTCAGGGCTTTCATTCTCTCCCAGGCTACTGGCCTTGTCCATTATGAGGTTGAGGGGTTAATCATCCCTCTGCAACTGTGTGCTGAGGGGAACCAACATGTAGAAGTTGTCAGTTTAACATGGCCAATGTGTGGCCCCTCCATAGTGTGGGCTGGGGGTGAGGGCAAGGCAGTACGATTGCTCTCCCATCATGGCCATGGTGTGGCTGCTCTCCCCAGGCAAGTTCTCAACCACTCTGAGCTATAAGTTTCTCACCACACAATGAAAACTGTAGCAGTATCACACTAGGGGGGCCATTGTGAGAATCAGGTACATCAGCATGCAAAGAACCAGGTCTGGAACTAGAAATATTGCATTACCACTGGCATTACCATTGTTATCTACCATCCAAAGGGGTTACCCCCACAACCAAAAGCACATTATGGTTTCTAGAGCAGATCTAGATAACAATGACAAACATCGCTAATACATCAAGTACAGATAGGTCTCTGCAGCAAAATAAGCTTAAATCCCTAAAGAACTGAATTATCATTTTAGTGTATTTTGACTATCACTTTGAAGGCATGGTTCAGTCTGATCTATTCATAACTAAATTAGTAAGACTTCAGATTACAAAATTTTTTGAAATATTTCAAGATTCTATAGGGCAGGAAATATTGTAGCACATGTATTAACTAGTGTCTCATCTAATAAAATATAAATTTGAGAAATAAAAAATGAGCAGAAATAAATCAAAAGGACCCATACCTCCTCACTGTACAGCAAGCACTCTCCACCCAACAGCCAGAATGAATTTTCAAACCCTATTATCACTATTAAACCCTATTATTAGGTAAATTTGACCCTATTATCCCCGCACTTGATAAACACTGAGGGCTTCTTCCCACCAAACACAGAGAGAAGAATCAAACTCCTTTCTGTGACCTCTAAGACCCCACCATGTGGTGGTCAGCCTCCTCTCCGGGCCCCTTTCTACCCATCCCTTTCATGTGGCTCCCACCATGTGGATTTAGTGCGCACACTTGCGGAACTGTTTCCCTCCTCGGGGTTGTGTCCCCATCGTTCCTGTGCCTGAGCACTTTGCTCCTCGGCCTATCCTTGATTCAGGACATTGCTTGAATGCCACCTCCTACGAGCCTCCGGATCACCCACTTTAAAACTGTTCACCCTCCACCCCACCCCCACTCCACCACCTTATCTGACGTTACTTTTGTAGCACTTACCTACAATTCAATTAGCTGTGTGTTGTATTTAATACTCCTCTGCTAGACTAAATTTTCAGTGCCCAGAAAAGCACCTGGCACATTAAAGGGAATAAAGAAATCTTAATGAAAGGAAGGAAAAGAGAAAGGAAGGGAAGCAAGGAGGGAGGGAAAGGCCTGACTGAGGGAAGGACAAAAGGGAAGGAGGGAGGTTCTTGCACTTTCTCACAGGACAGTTCATTCATTTCATCTCTCAGACAAAAACTGCCTGCCTTATTTTTCATGCATAGTTCCTAGTGCTATCTTCTGAAGTGCAAATATAAGATACATATCCTCATTTGACATGATAAATATTTGTTGACTAAATGGGTAGATGGATGAAAGGATGGATGATGGGAGAGATGGATGGATTTTGTTCTCAATCTGTGATGTATCAAAATCTTTAAATCCAGTTCAGCTATTTTTGTTCAAGTAAATAAGCACTTAGAAATAACTACAGTTCTTTTCTTTTCTTCTTCATCTACCATTTCTTTGTGTCATCATTTATTAGTTAGAAGACAAGTGATCATTTTCTTGGCTAGAAGCCTCCCATGAATGTCAGACCTTGGAAAAACACCTAAATATTTTCTACATATATAGAAAAATGTTATCACGATGCCCTGTCCTTACAAATCTACAATGTACTTTATTCTATCAAGTGAGTTCTCTATCTCCAAAGCAATAGTACTATGCACCTTCTGCACAGCATCTGATCACTGACCTTGACACTTCCAGCAACTTGTCCTCATTCCCAACCCCTTCTTCGTATCCGATGGGATGCTCTCACCAGCATTCCCAGACGCTAGCCTCTCCATCTTTGCTATGTACCACCTCATCCTCTGGCCCACCTCGTCCTCTGACCCTTCCCCTGCCTCTTCCTTCACAGGTGTATTGTAAGGGCCAAGTCCTCACCTCCTCTCAAGGTTCTACTCCATTCAAAGGTTGCATCAGCAACATCATAAGTGATCAGAGTTCTGTAGCTCAATTACGTCCCTCTAAAACCTACCCAGCACTGTCCCAGCACTGCGCGGTGATCTGCAGTCATTTCAGTTTTACAGAAATAGCCATGAGACTAGTTAAAGGTGAGGTTAAAAAACAAAGAAAACTGGCTACAAATTTAGTCTTAAAGTGTAATCGAGTATAGTAAGGAACTCCTATCAGAAAGGGTTTCATATTGCTCATCAATAGAACTCAGAGCCAGACATGAACTCTAACTGCTGTGCTGCCTTGCAAGGACATTCAAAACATATACACACACACATGCACACATACACATGCACACACACACACACACACAACCTGGTTCACTTTGTAGCCCTTCTAACCCTTAGCATCATTTCCAGCCCATCATAATAATAGCCAACACTTTTTGTCTGCCAGATCCTACGCTGAGCAATTTGCAAAAAGTATCCTGTTTAATTCTTCCAACCACACGAGGAATAAAACTATTACTACCCTCATTTTACAGATAGCAAACTTTCATAAGGTTCTCTTTCTTATTTATTGTTCTTATTTAACCAGCATCTATTAAAAAGCTATTACTGTCTACATTTTTTTAATGAGGAAACTGAGGACCAAAGAAATTAAATAACTTGAGAGCTGGCATGGTGGCACACATTTGTAATCCTGGCACTTGGGGAGCTGAGGCAAGAGGATTAATTCAAGAACAAGACAAGCTTGGGCTACATAGTTAGTTTAAGGCCATTCTGAACTACATAGTAAGACCCTGACTCAAAAAACAATTAAATAACGTGTAATCAAGGCCACCCATCCAGTAAGTGTTTTGGGATAGATTCAAAGCCAGGACTCACTCTCACTCTACAATCTGTATATTCTCCTTGACAAGCTGCCTGCTTCCCAAAAGTCACCTGGTATGAAAAATACAAAACCGTACAATTTAAGAATAAAAATGATTTAAAGACAAGAGAAGTAAATATACCAAAAAACTGGAATCAGTTACTGCAATTGATTGTGAATTTTAAAATAAGCTTCCACAAGCCAACCAGAGAAAAAACTGTCAATACTCTTGCAGTCCTATAAATGAATCAGCATGCAACAACTATGTTGGAGCTTTCGCTTTCTGTATCTAGCAGAGGTAGTTATTATATCTCTAAGAATAAATGTGCAATGTTCTTTCCTGATATATTAGGAGGGACATATTTGCTGTAATTATGTGTATCCAGTTGATGTACACCTAGGACACAGCAGTAATTTACAAGCTCCCCCTTGGTCATGGTGTGGAGGATGACAACTGATGGTCAACTTGTAACCCCCAGCTGAAATTAACTAGCATGGTGCCGAGTGTGGGAGGCCTACCTGAAGTTGTTGCCAGCGGCATAAGAGGCAGAACAGGAGAAGGAAGAAGGCTGTTGGGAACTGAGAGAGGCTGTGGGGAGCTGGTAGAAGCTGTAAGGAGTTGTTTGTTCTTTTGGAGGAGCTTGTCGTGCTGGCTTTCCTGATGAATTCAGCTGTTTTCATCCTTTGAGGAGCTCAGGACCTTGTTGGCACTGAGAATGGCTTCAGTTCACTTTGGGGGAGCTCTGGTCCTCACTTTGAGCATCGCTTCCTGGCTCCAGAGGGGAAGATGGTGCAATGCTCAGTCTCTTGGAGAAGCTTGTCGCGTTGGCTTTCCTGATGGAAACTCGGCTATCCTGATCATCAGAGGAGCTCAGGACCTCACTGTTGCTGAGGATAGCTGTGGTACTTTTGTGGGAAGCTCTGGTTCTTATTTTGAGCATTGCTTCCTGTCTCTAGTGTAGACCCCTCAGCCTGCTAGCACAGATCCTTTATCCCGCTGGCACAAACTTCCTAGATTCCACCACTGACCTTTGGGCCTTCCAGCGCAGATCTGTGAAACAGGCCTGCATGAGACGTTGTCATGGGCTCTGGGGCTCCAGTTGGATACATGGGAGGCATTGTTATGGGCTCTAGGTCTTCAGCTGGACTCATGCAGGACATTTCCGTAGGACCCAGACCCTAGGCTGGATTCTCTGATCTTTAGTGTGTGGACGGATTTCTTGCACTCTTTGTATATGATTCTTTGGGTGATTATTATAAATAATCTTATAAAAGATGTAGCCTGTATTATACTGTTTCCCCTTGCAAAAATAACCCGCAAACCATGACACATGCAATGTACTCCTCCTGCAGAGCATGCAAGGGGTGGGGCAATAGAAATAGGAAGAGGACACAAAGAAGGAACCACAGAAAAAATGAAAATTTGCTGAAGTATTGAGCCACCTCATCGCCGCTTCTCTACAGCTCTACAAAACAAACGTTAACAGTCACCGTTGTACACTGGAGAATGCCAAAAGGTAAATACTACTCAGAAGAACACGATTTGCCTGGATAATAAGTGGAGGAGGACAATCTGAACCTGGCTCTGCCCCTGCCCCAGTCGCTGAGGTGGCGGCAGCCGCAGCCTGGCGCTCACTCTGCCTCTCACCGGTGGTGCCTGATCTGAGGCAAGTCCCAAAAGCTCTCTTGATACCTGGCTCATCATCCCCTAAAAGGACTCGCTGCATTGGTGGGAGAGTGAAAATGAAATAATGAGCAGAAAACCCCTTTGAAAAGGGTAGCATGTTACATGAATTCCAGCCTCCTGCTCCCTGTTCATCTTTCACAGCTTAGCTCAAAGTCATTTCCTCAGGGAAAACTTCCCTAACCCTAATTGAATCTTGTCAAGATTCCATCCCTGTAGTACACCTTCTCTTCCATATGCCTTATTAGACCCACGATTTTACACTAGTGCACTTATGGGATAGCCTGTCTGCCTCTCCCGTCTGCAGCTTCTCCAGGCCAGAAACATCGCTGGTTTTGCTCAGCATTATGATAACTCATTGCTCAGCACAGTGTCCGGCATTAGCAGACAAGCAATAAGCATCTGTAGAACAAATGTACCTATATATTGATAGCAAATCCTTTATTTTCATAATCATAAAGTATAATTATGATTTCTAGTTATAAAAAGAAAAACTAACACCCTGTCTTTTACCTGGAAGCCACACGCTCTACTCAGCCTAACTATTCAGAACTTAAAAAGAAAAAGAAAAACATCTCTTCTGTGTGGAAGATGACTGTCATAAAGTCCACACAATCTGACTCTTTAGGAAAAGTAGATCCACCCTCAAGCCATCATCACTGACAATCAGGCTTAGAATAAGGAAGGAGATGACAGCAGCTGGGGCACCTGACAGCCCCGAAGTGACAGCCGACAGCAGCAGGATTAGACAAAGTGTCAAGTGTGGGCCGGTTCCGTAGCACAGCAGTCCAAGGCGCATAACGTAGGAGCCACCAGCCGCCCACCTCCTGGGTCCCTGGGGGACACCCCCTCACCACTGGAGCAATGGCTGCTGTTTCAGGAAAACAGCAGGTCTTCAGTGCAGGAAAATAATATCTGAGACCTCAGTACAAACAAAAGGACATGGCCATGTATCTTGGCAACGTTCGTCTGCTAGAGAGAAAACAGAAACTGTTTCAGCACAAATAAACCTCCCTAAAACACCCCACTCCATCACCAGGCACACATTAAAACCTATCATTTGTATTTAAAATATTTTTCTCAGAAAATCTTCTGACATCTTACTGAAGTCTTATAAGTGATTCCCCAAAACAAACTTCAGAACCTTTTGATATTTTCTTAGAAAAGTACCCAAATAAGAGATAATTCAGTCCCCATCTCTTTCCACCAGCTGAGAAAACATAGAGCCTGATGGCCAACTAAAATACAGCGAGGCGGAGGAGTATGGGGCAGACAGGGAGAAGCAGAGGACAGGAGCAAGGTGACAAAGATGAAACTATGCCGCAAATTCAAGTAACGAGCAGTTCATACAGAAGGGAGAAAAGATTCCTTTTGTCATCTGTCACTAGGCTCACAGTGGAGCATCTATAACAAAAGAGCAACGAGAGAAAAGCATTCAGGTTTGTTTAACATAAGTTTTGTATGACACAGGTGCCTTCAAAGATAAAGACTGAGAAATGGCCAACCTGGGTATTTTTATACAAATTTTATAATAATTGTTGAAGAGCTAGGTAGTTGTGGAGAAATATGATAGGAAAAATACAAAAGGATATGATCTGATGGTAGTAAACTGGAGGACTTCAGCAAGGCCTGTTTGTTCCGTTTCTTCTTGGTGTCTTTCTGGTTTTGATGATAAAGAGATTCTTTTTCTCCAGGCATAGGGAGGGACCACTGAATGAAAGTCTGAGGATCTACTTTAGAGCAAAATCCTTAGAATCTTTTTATCACCCTCATCGGGAGACAAGGAAAAGGGCAAATCAGCAAGACCTTCCTAGTTTTTGTTTTCATAAATGCTATGATGCCACGTGTTAGGGTAGTATGTCCCAAACCCACCACTTAGTAGAAAAAAAAGGAAACCTCAGTAAAAACCAATGTACAAGAGAAATTTGCTCCTGCGGTTTGAATTCGTGCATCCATTCATGTCTTCAGCGTTCGGTGAGGCAACTCTCATAACTACCCTGCATCTCGCTTTATACCTGTGATGTGGGGATGACAATACCCACCTCACAGGGTTTCAGGAGGGTCAAACAGCTCGTGTGGCTGTAGGCCAGCTGCTGGCACATAGGAAGAGCTGTTTTAGTACCAGTTATTCTTACTATGAATGCCGCCATTACTACTAATCGCCTACCGTGTTCTGTACTGAGCAAGGCATGGTAGCTAGAGCAGGAGGGAGCACAAACACAGGAAAATGACGATAAATTTAATTTTAGATAAGTGGGATTTTAAAAAAGAAGGCATAAGAAGCGGAAAATGCAAAAGCCTTGGAGCAAAAAGAAGTAAGGCACAAGCTGAGGACAGTCAGGAGACTCAGTGTGATGGATCTGAGGAAACCGAAGGGAGCCAGACTCCAAGGAGAGCAGAAAGTGGGTCAAGGGGAAGGCAAAGCCGCATGGAGGCCAAGGACATCACCCTAATATGACTGCACCCCGATTAAGTCACATACCTCCCTTACTCTAACTTCCTTAAATAAATACTGCCGTCTCCAAGATAAATACATGAAATAGACGCCTACGGCCATTTTGTGAATATCACATTAAATCCGAATAAGAAAAACAAGAGGTTAGAGAAAAGAACCAACATCTATCCAGCCACTTCTATGTACCAGGCACTGTTCCAGACACTTAATAGATACGTTAAATCATCTCATGGCAGCTATAGGAAGGACTTATTAGTATCTCCATTTTGCAGGAAAGACACTGAACTTCACATCAGAAATGTGGAGTAGCTTGTCCAAGGTGACCCAGTTGACAAAGCAGAACCTAGATCTTTCTAGCTCCACCACTCATTCCAGTCACAGCTATTCATTCCACTGCTGAGCATTTCCTGTGAGTCAGACTTCATTTAGTTAGCTCGTGTCCGTTTGTCTTTTGCATTTGACATTTTACCTTTACTCCTAGCAGCAAAGACATTGGGAGATCGCGCTGCAAAAGACATCATGCCGAAGGCCTGTAGAACTGACTGCTTCCAGAGAACACTCCGGACTTTTTTTGGAACAACTGTTTTACTCTTAAAGAGTTTAGCGCTCTTGAGCGTCTTGCGAGTAGAAAGCTAATTTGCCTTATCAATGTTTCCACCATTATGTTAAGTGAAATGAATCAGACACAAGCTTAAATATTGCACGGAAGAGATGGAAGGGAGCGAGGAGGGAAGGAGCAGAGAGTAAGAAGATATAAAAAGAATGAAAACTGTGCTATGCACGTGTACTAACTCCCCACAATTAATGTAATCACCATGTACTGCAAATATGTACTAACAAAAGTAAAAATTTTTAAAAATCTTTTCCACTCACTGTGCTTGATCCTCAGGATAATTTGTGAGCCACTGTATCAACCTCACTAATATTGTAGTCTTTTATCATATGGATACAAGATATATTTCTTGCTGTCAAAACTAATCAAAGCATCTAAGGAAACCAAAGCAACCTTATTTTCTTCCTCAGAGATCACAGCAAATGTCCTTTTGATAATAAGTGTTTGTTTTTTTTTTTTCTGGCTGCGCATCAAGGCACTTAAATTAAGGACAATACATCTTCATTTTAAATGCTGGTTGATATCCCTTAAAAGTTTGCTTTTTAAAAAATAAATTTATGTCTAAAGCTGTTATAACAGGCACGGTATTATTAACAATTTAAATCAAAGTCTAATACTTTAACATCACAAAGACACCGATCCCACATTATAATAACCTTTGGGAAGTGAATAGTAAACTAAATGTAGGTTTCCTGAGACAGCTCATCTTAAAAGGGATGATACAGATGAGAATATTTAAATGTAGAGATTATTGATATATGTTCTCATTCCAATATACGGGAGGGACAGAAGTTGTTTAATTTTAATGTCCCCAGAGGTTAACTTTACTCATAACATTTATAAAATATTGAAAGACAAGAAATGGTACAGATGTGAATTTCGCAGCTGGTTTTTTCAGTTGCCCTTGAAAGCGGCTGCCATAAATCTTGGATGAAGCCAAATAAGGCTGATGATTTTGATCTTCAATTCATTCTTTTCTATCCTTCAAAAGGTAAATGATCCTGATGGAATTAGAGCTCAGCAGAATGGCTTTCTTCTGTGATCTGCATAGCCAATGATGCGAGCCGCCATCATTAGCCGGGCGTGGGGGGAGTCCCTGTGTGACCGCAGGAGTACTCGGGCTTGAACAGCGTTTTGCATGAGAAAGACGCTTAAACACAAAGCTCTAAAATCTCCTGCTTCTTTTCCCCTCTCCCCTACTTTTACTTCTCCCTTCTGTCAGCTTAGCAAAAACAAAAAAAAAAAAACAGAGTGGGAACTGAATGTGCTAGAGTCAAATACAAAATTCCACCACCAGTTCCTAGACAGGCATTTGAAAAAGTCTCAGCAAAAGATTTTTTGATCAGTCAGACTGTAAAGAGTGCTACGAAAAGTTGTGGGAAAAGTAGGATTTATAGCAGACCAAGGCTTCCCTTCCAGAAAATCCCAGGGCCTTTCCCACTGAAACATGTAAATTGGATGAATCTTTTCTATCCCTATGGTAAAACACAATGTCACTTCCTTATGTCCCACTCAGTCATACATGACATGACATCCTGTCATTAGGGACGGCAATAAATGTGTTTGTGTGGGTTTGCAACTCTGCTTCAGACTGCAAGGCAAACCCAGTTAAAACAACCACAGAGAGAATCATCTATCTTCATAAATTCAGTTGCAAAGAGAAATTCATCATGTTTACTGTCTTTAAGAAAGGAGCAGGTCTTTTAATAAAATGTTCTCTGGTCCAGATTCTTTGTATTTATAGGGTCCTTTTCTTTCTGCCTTTCACAGAGCATAGCACATTCTAAACCACTACCTCTGCCTTCATTAGCATAACACAATAAATAAGTTATGTGTCTCAGAATGAAGAACGTGCTTGGGGAGCTGAGAAAGGGGGATCCCGTCAATGGTAAGTGATATCCTTGAAAGGCTCCAGGTATGAGAAACTGCAGGGCTGAGCATTTTAAACCAAAAATACAAAAGACACAAAAGGCTTTGTGAGAAAGACAGAGCCCCTTGTTTTCTCTTCCTCCTAACTCACAGAGAATCAATATGAGGATGTGTTCATTCATTTTAGAGACATTACTGAGTATTAATAAATATCAGGCAATGCAAAAATAAGAACTCAAAAAATAGCAAAGTGGCTCAGAAATTTTTTGTTTTACTTTAATAAATTTTGCTATTGAATATAGATGCAAAAACATGCTCTCTTACAATATGAAATTGTTTACTTTTATAAAAGAAATTATCCACACCGTGCTTTTGACCTACCCTTCTCTCTTTTTCTCCTTTCCCTGACAGAAAGAAAGAAAAGAAGAAAGGAAGGAAGAGAGAAAGGAGACAGACAGGCTAACAGCCCAGGAAGTTCAAGGGCTAAAGGAGTGTCCGTGAGCCGCGGTGGTCCATAAGGATTTTTATGGCCCATTTGTGAGATACTTTGTAGAGGGTCCCCTAACTTTGTGCTTTAAACTGTAATTCCAATTTTTGCTAGCATCATGGAAAATTTACATTATCTATGACCTAGCTTTAAATTATTTTTAAGATATGGGATTTTTTTACATCAATGTCTTTCATACTCAGTTGTTCTTTGTTTGGTTTGGTGTCACATTTCAAATGGGGAAACACAAAATTCTGGAAATCACTGGAACAGAAGAAAGACTCTGGAGCCCTATTACCTGCGTTTAAATTTTTTCTCGCTGTTTTATTAGCTCTGAGTCCTTGGGAAAGTTTTTTAACCCATTATAGGTCACGTTCTTTCTGATGAGAAGTAAATAACACACAGCTTATAAAATCTCAGATGAATCCCTGGCACATACAGTAGTAGTATAAAATAAACAAAACCTGTAATTACGGACTGATAAAGTTAAACTTAAGTTCCACAGGGTAGAAAAAGCTCTGGATTATTTACAAACATACAAACATTTAGAAAAGGCATGAATTCAAGGAATAATAGGCAAATAAAGGACAAATTTGGCAAAGAACACTCATTTCATTGTATAATAGGGCAAGCAGGTCAGAGGGTCAGGGGAATGCCAGTGACATCGAGAGTTCGTCCTGTCATTTGGAGTGCTTTCTGTGTCTTGGGTAACCACCGAACTTTTCACCACACCAGAAGAGTTTTGAGAGTGACTACAGGAGCTAGTTAATTGCACTGAAGTAACAGGTATAAACCAGAACTTTAACCAGGTAAACTGCAATTTTTCAGTACTAGAGATATAGCTCAGTGGCACAGCTCCTGCCTGACAAGCACAGGGTCCTGAGTTCAGTTCTCAATGCCAAAAAAAAAAAAACCCAAAAAACCTGGGATTTTCCAGGACAAATCAAACTATGTGGTCATCACAGCCATGTCATCCTCTGTAACAGGGCAATGAGCTTGGATAGTTAAGCTGACTTCTTTTCAGCTAAACAAGTGTATTCCAAGGGAGATGATTTGTGAGAACACCTAGGGCTCTATCCTTCTCCCTGTTCTCTTTCACATTTTCGACAGTGACCTGGATAACGATACAGACAGTGTATGGATCCAGTTTATAGATAGCATAGACCTGGACAGAATTGCTACTATGAGAGATGTCAGAGGAAAGTGTAAAACTATCTTTAAACTAGAGCATTAAAGCAAAGTCAAGCGCTTTCAAAGGAATAAATATAAAGCCCTACTTTGAGATTCAAAACAATGTTATACAAATGGGATCCGGGAGATGTTTACAATCCTTTGTGTGAACAACAACAATAAAAAAAAAAAAGCCTACAGGACTTAGCTGACCACAAGTATAACACAAACATTTAAAAAGCTATCGTGTTAGTGTGCGTTTGCCTTGTTTTGCACCAGGGAGCTATCATTGAAACAATAGGCTTAAAAGAATTTTTTTTAAGTTAGCAGATTCTTAATTCATAGTGAAAAAGACTGACTAGTAAGATAGGCAGAAGCAAGTCAAGACCATCGTGAATATGGCTGCTGATGGGTCTCTGCACCAAATGAGTATTATGGTTCCTTGCAGAGAAGTCTCTGTGAATTGCCATAGCCTTGCATCCCACTGGGGGCACGCAAAGCACACGGATCTACTAACATTGGCTAAAGTTTAGGAACTCATAGAAACCAAACTTGGACATCTTTTTTTTCCAGTATAAGGCTATATGCTTCTTCTAGGCAGTTTACCACCCCCTCCATATTCCCAAAGCCTGCTGTACTTTCCCTGTCTGTCTTTCACACTGCACGGTAAAGAGTCGCTCCTGATCTGCCTTCTGCGCCCAAACTAGGCTCTCCCTAAGAGGCAGAAGCTGGCTTCCATGAGCGCATAATTGCTCAAACAATAAATGGCTGAATGAAGAAATAAATGAATGGACGAAAAATAAATCTATACTCTCTTGTCTTTCCTAGGGAATATTTCTGCCATCATTTTTTAAAAGCTCTTTTCAGAAAAAGAAAAATAGAAATGTTAGAAGAGACTTAGGCAGCTTTCTGCTTAAAATGTCCCCCAAACCCGACATAATTCAATCTAAGTGTTCTTCTCTGTGGAATCAAAAGTTCAATTCTCCCACAAATTACAAACTAATGCAACTATTTCCCCTCTATATAAAATCTCTTTTACCAAGTGAAACAAACTCATAGCCATAGGAAATCTAATGTTTCTGGGGTATTGCTTTTTAGGATTTAAAGCAATGATGATCAAACACACACTTCCCTTGGAATATCAGGAAAGGGTCACATACACACTTCCCCAGTGAGTTAGTTATTATAGTTGTAAAAACCAAACCCTCTGTAGCCTACACTAACACTGATTTAAGGTCCAATTCTCTGAGCATACAATATAAATCCTTCCAGCCAAATGTCCACTGATCTGGAACTGGAATCCACAAGACAATCATCTTCAAAGAATCTTATACTGCAACTAATGTAAAGCAGTAAATTTAAAAGGCCAGCTTGCTTTCCCTTTCTTTTTTCCCCCCAGTGGGGGGAAAAAACTGCAGAAAGACATGAATGAAGAGCATTGCAAAATAGAGCTGGATCAATACTATATACATATTTTCTTAATGCCTCTAATTTGGCTACCTGAATTCCATTTGTGTGTTCTCCAGCTGTTTTTCAAGAGTGTTTAAAAATTACATCATTTGCTAATGCTCCCATATCCGTGGTCTTATGGCATATAAAACAATATTGATATCCAATAATATCAGCCATCTATCATAGTATGGATTCTTGGGTTTGTTTACCATTAAGCATCTGTTAAACTTTTCACACATTCACTGATAAATGATTAATTTGGTTCTAGTTGCTTAATTTCAACAGAGCATCAGTGCAGATTTTTTCCTACCTAGTTTTTTCTGCTTTCTAATTCTTTCTTTTTAATTCTTGTCAAGAAGAAAGGAAAGTACTTTAATCCTCACTTATCTTTAACTAAAATGTTCAATGATCGCAGGCAAACAATAACTGATAAAGCAGACACAGTGACTCAGGCAGTAATCTATGGGCACATAGATCATCCTGCAGCTACGCATTAATCATTACACTTAAAGACAGGGCAAGAGGGACGACATTTCTTCAATTGTGTCTATTGCAACTCAGCAACATTCGAGAATTTTTAATCTGAGCCATTTCAGCGTATAAAACTGACTGTACTTCCATCTGGAAATATTTCCCAACCACACCCCTGAGTGAGTAGACCTGCTCCTAGGGTCACTTTAAATAGTCCAGCAATCGTAGGAATCATGTACTTTTCCAAAGTGGTTCAATCCTAAAAATAAAAGGTTCCACGACAAAAAATATGTTCTTCTTCCTATATCCAATGTGATCTTCACCAAGTCACTTAACTTTCCAATCCTTGATCTACTCATCTTCTAAATGCGAATAACCATCAGTCCTGTAGTATGATAATGAAAGTAACTTGTCATGTAGGCAAAAGCCCAAATGATTTGCATAGTACACATCAGACACTCAGAATATAGTCCTAATCATTGTCCTTTAAAAAAATATTATCCCAGACATTTCTGGTGCTCTTCGTGTGTTTATAGAAGGTCTCTGATTTAGCTCAGGACACTGTATACAATGGTAGCAAGATAGCACATCTGGAAGGGTGTCCCCTACTGCTGTCCTACACATGTATCCTCTCCAAAATGGAATCTATAACCGAATGCCAGTGGCTGCACCCTGCTCCAATCTGACTGATAAATGCAAGTCTTTTAGTAAATAAAGGTATCTCCTTCTCACCAAAAGTTTGAGAGTCCTGATCTAGGTAAGAGTGCTATGCCAAACAAGTTTTTGTTCTAACCATCAGGGTGTTGCTTATTATGTAGATCTAACATATCAACAAACGGCCAACCACTTCACACTGCATGGAGAGACAACATAATTTTATAGATACGGGTTATTACATTTAATTAAAGTGAATGTGATCCTTTTAGTCCTTTTTTCAAAATATTTAGCTGTTGCTTTCTAATGCCACTTTAGATTATAATGTTATATTTTTAAAATTAATGAATTCAATCTATATGGTTTCAACACCATTCCGGCTAGAACTCTGGCTTTTAAACTAATTCCCACTACTCAAGTAGAATCAGACTTTTAGGACTCCCAGTGATGTGGGTGACATTTGGATCTTAGCTATGATTTCTGACACGTCTGAGTCACCCAAGCCTGACAACTAGACAGTCCTTGACTTGCTGAAACACAGCTACGCGTATAACTTTTTAGATGCGAAATACAGGAAAGGTGGAAAGCATGGCCATAACCAGGCTGTGGAGGTCTCTCAGGCCAAAGCACCAGCTGCTAACCAACAGAAGGCCTTGAAGGTACTGAGAGTGGTGGCCCTGAGAGAGGAGAAGTGCTGGGGAAGACAAAAGAGAGCACATACAGGCTTTCAGTGTTGGCATAAAAGTTACAGAAATCTAGCAAGAGGATCCTATAGTTAAATGACATGAAATAATGTATGAAACATGGTTAGTACAACATGGACACAGAGAAAGCATTCTAGAAACAGTGATGATGATGATGACAGTGATGACAACAATGATGCCATTGTTGTACCTAATAAACTAAGGAGTCCTCAGGGACTTCTGAGTATAAGAACTATATTCGTTCATTTTCATATCTCTAGTATCTAGCCGAGGGACTAGGACATAAAACATGTTTAATTATTATTTGTTGAGCTGAATTGACTGAAACTAAATAAAGAATTGCCCCTAACAAGAGAAAAAAAAAACACAAAAATAAAAATCAAAGAAATGGTGAAAATCACAGTGTGGAAAAGGAAAAGGGAAGGAGTTAAGCCTCAGGTCACTGTTGGACAATGTTCTAGGTGAACTACCCCAGGGAGTGGCTAAGCGCTCCCTCCCCTGAGGGCCGCAGCCCAGTCCTCTCAGACCAACATAAAGCAAATCATGGTGAAAAACATGGACCTCTTTGCAGTTGAAAGTACAGAACTAAATTTCCTCCTCAAGGAGAATGAGTACTGCAGCTAAACAGAAAAAGGTTTTTAAAGGAGGGAGCTGGACCTCTAGGAATCTGAGTATCTCTTAGTTCATTGAAAAGGAAATTTCATGCTAATATCAATTGGAGAATTTTTTATGCCCGTGTCCTATATTGTGAGTAACTACTTTGAAAATGATAATATGCCATGTATTAACTATTGTTACTTTCCTATTATTTTGTTATGAAATTCTGTTTTACCTTTTTTCAATAGAATAAAAAATGCCTCTCTGAAACTGGTAATGTTAGATGATACTAAGTAGATATATGTGGGGTGCAAATAGACTTAAGTCTTGTACCACTGTCTTTAATCCTGAATTTTCAGACAAGTGACGGTGAACAAGCAAAAGAGAGGGAGAAAATGCTAAAAAAAAAATTTTCAAAGAGGTATTTGAGGAAAACAAACTTTGTTAGCTATTCTTAAAATATTGTTACTATTCCAAGAGAGAAGAAAACAATTCCACCTGTTTGTGGCAATATCCGTTCCCATTTATGCAAAGAAGGATGTAAGAATCTGGCAAAGATGAACATGGGGAGTTTTCTAGTGCAGCATCAGCATCTTGGACCCCATCTCTCAGTACCAGGCCAAAGGGAGTCGGGTCACAAAGATGGCGGAACTGCAGGCCCACTCCATGGACCCTGCAGCAGGAATCTTGGGCTGGAGAGTTGAAACTAGCAAAGTTAGGTAAATACTAAATAGAGATGTGTGTGATCTAAATAAATTTCACAATCCTCTTTAAAACATACTTCTTTCTTCTCAGCTAGATTCAACTAACCCAGTTGCCTAACTCATTCTTCCCAAGACTGCCAGGTACAGGTAATGGTGTTTTATTTTCTTTTTGAACTATTTCTCATCTAATTGTAATACTTCACACATCGTTTTTGCAGGAACTTCTTAACTTTCAGTTTCCCTCTGGGAAAAAGTCCTTTAGCATAAACATACACACACATATGCACACACATGCCTGCACACACAGACACACACCAACACACAAAGGCACGCACCCACGGCACGGCTGGATACTATGCTCATGACTAGGAAGGACGTTCTTCTGGCTTAAACTCCTCATTCACTGCAGCTTTCAAGCGGCGCCCTCTCTCTCGCTCATTCCAGTACATTCGTCTCTACAGGAAAAATTGTATTCCCTTAGGGGATGAAGTTTTCTACGAAGACCTAAAGTCTTTCCTTTTCCTTTCCGTTTTCGGTTTTTACTTTTTGTTTTGTTGTTTTGCTCTGTTCCTTAAAATAGAGGTTGAAGGGTTGGTGGAGCTCAGCATAAACATTTTAGTCTTATTTTATTTGGAATCAAGAAAGAGGGTTTTTTTTCTTTTTTCACTAAAAAAAATAAATAAATAAATAAATAAGATAAAGTGATTTGGCCTTTTCAATCTTATACCAACCCCGAGGTCCTGAGTTCAACCTTTCTCCAGAAAGAAAAATGTCAGGCCTGAAATGCATCCAATTTCACCTAATTTTCTGGGCCTCGCTCTTCAAGAAGATGGATGGAGATGGCTCACCGCACTAAACGGGCGCAACTTACTTGAGAAAATAAAACGGAAGTCTGCGGAGTAAGGAGCGGCAGCGTCGCGAGGCGTGTTCTCGGCCCTCCGCAGCTCTCGTTTTATAGCTGAGCGGGCGGCTGTGTAATTACGCAGAGCACTCTTCCTGTTGGCATGATGCATTGATCCTTAAGTGCACGCTTTCTGGCGTCCAATAAACTAGGACGACGGGCCAGCAAGGCTTGCAGCTCCTAGGACAGCGAAGGCTAATTAGTTGCATTTGCAGATTAATGACTTTCAACTAGAAAGGGCGGATACAAAGGGATAAGCCGCAACCACGGTGACAGAATGCAAATAAAAGTATTTACAAGGGCAGGGGAGGAGTGGGGGCCAGGAAGGGCCATCGATTGCTTTTACCCTCTGCACCGCGACTTACTCCAAGAAGGGAGGGCGTCCTGCCAGCCAGCCTGCCTGCGACAAAGCTAAGGCATAAACAGAATCTGTTGATAGATACAAGAAAGGCCGGAGAGAGACAGAAATTCTCCACAGAAAGAGCAGCGGGATCAAAAAGCCTCTCTCTGCTCGCCCCAACCAGCCTTTGCCTTTTTTTGTCAGAGCGGCCTTCAGTTTCAACTCACTCTCCTTCTACCCTGTCTCTCACCTTCCTCTATGTGAGGTGGACTCCATAGCTTGCTAGGAAACTTCGCAGCCGGTATACAAAATCACATGCTTAAATTCCCTGCTTGTTTTCGTTCCTGAGATGACATTATTATGTATCTCTACACAATGTGTTTGCTTGTTGCTTTATTATTTTTAATCGTATCTCCCACAGAGGTGCAAAGATACTACCTTATTCCACTGACTTATTATGTCAGTGAGAAGTTCTTTCCTCCATTCATACACTAAAAGACAAACGGCAGAAGTGGTACCAGGACAGGGGTCACTGGTTCCCGGGCTTTAGGGTTTCCCTAATTTAAAAATGTCTTAAATGAAATCAGGAGATTGATACAGGATTTAAAAGTTTCTATGGCTCCAAATAACTCAGAGAAAAAAAAACTTTATTTACCATAATAATAATTGTATAAAAGAATAATAATTGTATAAAAGAATAATTGTATAAAAGAAGAGTTTTAAAACCATGAAAAAGGTGATCTAAATATACTTAACCTGACAAAAATCACACTCACCTCTCATTACGTTTGTCATTTCCTTGTATGTGGGGAGGGTACATTTTCTGACCAAGGTATACAACACATTGGTACGGAATGCTTAAACCGGGAGTGAGGAGCCAATGTCTGGGCACATAAATGTCAGACCTGGGAGGCGTAACCGACTGCTTCCACAGGCAAGGTGTCAACACCCTTATAAATTCTCATTGCAATCAGTATTTTTCTCCTATTGCATGTAAAACTGTTACAAATATATTTTTGCTTGCTCAATACGTTATGATCAAAATAGATAGTGATTATAGACATTAAAATTTGTTACAGTAAAAGACAAATTGCAGTAATCCCCCTCAAAATACTCCCCTTCCCTCCAAGCACATTTGAACCGTCACTCTTGCCACTTTCTAAAGCAATTCTGGAAGTCCTCTTTTGTGGGTGTCTTTACCAGATGTGATAAAAAATTCAAACGCTGCTCTCAAGTACCTTCTATCAGAAAGCTGGACTTCTAAAAACATCATAGTGTGTTCTCATCCACCTTCTACCCAAGATCTGGCAGCATGGGCCTTTTGGATGTTCCCTAAAGTCAGAAGTATCAGGAAAAGTAAGTGTGTCGCCCTGCTTCAGGACTTTGAGGTGGCCACTTCAGTGCAAGTAAAGACATTCATGAATGAGGACTTCCAGAGCTGCTTCAGAAAGTGGCAAGAAAGATGGGACAAGTGTGCTCAAAGCACGGAGTGGTATTTTGAGGGAAATTAATAGCAATGTGTCTTTTACTGCAATACATTTTAAAATTGTAAATATTCACTGTATTTTTCTTTTTTTGCCATAACATGCATTGTCTGCTTTGGTCACAATCTATCTCCAAGAACTAATATAGCACCTACCCATAATAGGCACACAGAATTTTTTTTTTTACTAGATGAAATTAAAATCTCATTCTAGTTTCTGTTCTGTCACTGAACCAGCCAGCTAGCCTTTGGTCAATCATTTAATCAAGCTGTTTCTTGCCTTGTCAGACTTGTTTGGGGGAATCAAACCAGATGATGCATGTGAATGAGCTACACCAACTGTAAAATCCTCTGTAGCTATGATTTACTAAAAACAAACCAAAATAAAAAGATGAGCAAAAGCCTTCCCCTTTAAGTTGTGTTTCTCTGTCTACACAGTTCCATCACTGTCTTTTGTTTCAGGGTTGCCAGCTAAGTATCTCCAGCTAGTTAGATTAAAACACCAAGCTGAACCCAAATTTCCAAAAAAGAATAAAAACACTATATACAAAACAGTCTGGTTTCTAGTTTCAGTTTTTCCCATAAAAGAGTCAGAGCACGCACTCTTGCTCCGTGTGATGGTGTGCGTCTAGATGTCTCCCAAAAGCCTCATGCAGTCTTCGGGCCTCTCAGAGGGTGCTCAATCTACAGTGCATGATGCTGGGATTAAGGGTGTTTGTAAATCAGTCTACTGACTGGTTTGGCATAGTTCTGGCTAGGAGTAAACAAACTCACTGGAAGAATGATAGCCTCTTTAATAAATGGTGCTGGAAAAATTGGCTTGCCACCTGCCAAAGACTGAAAATAGACCCAAGCCTATCACCATGCACCAAACTCAAGTCAAAATGGATCATAGATCTCAACATTAAAACAAAAACACTAAATCTTTTGGAAGAGAAAGTACGTAAAAATCTTGAAGACTTAGGGATAGGCAGAGAGTTCATGAACAAAAAACAAACTGCCCATGAAATACTGCAATGTATCAACAACTGGGATCTCATCCTACTGAAATGTTTCTGCACATCTAAGGAAATCACCAGCAGAGTAAAAACAAAACCCACAAATTGGGAAAAAATTTTAGCTGACTGTCCCTCGGACAAAGGTCTTCTATCTAGAACATATAAAGAATTTAAAAACATCAGTCCACCCAACTTCAAAGACCCAATCCAAAAATGGGCAGCTGAGATGAACACACACTTCTCAGATAAAGAAATACAAATGGCAACTAAATACATGAGAAAATGTTCAACATCATTAGTCATTCCAGAAATACAAATTAAAACAACATTGAGATTCCATCTCACCCCAGTAAGAATGGCTAGCATTAAGAAATCAACCAATAACAAATGCTGGTGAGGCTGTGGAAAAATAGGAACTCTTCTCCACTGTTGGTGGGAATACAGACTGGTGAAGCCACTGTGGAAATCAGTCCTCAGCAAACTAGGACTAGAGGTCCTATTCAACCCAGCTATTCCTCTTCTGGGTATTTTCCCAGAAGATCTAAAAACATCATATCACAGAGGTATATGTGCACCCATGTTCATGACAGCACAATTTGTAATTGCTAAAATGTGGAAGCAACCCAAATGTCCATCCACTGAGGATTGGATAAAAAAATTGTGGTACTTCTATATAATGGAATATTATTCAACTAGAAAGAAAGATTAGAGGCTTTGATAGGTAAATGGTCACAACTAGAGACCATACTCGTAAGTGAAATAAATCAGACCTGTATGTGTAAGCATCATATTGTCTCACTAGTGTAAGACCTGAAAGAGTGAATAAAAACTAGAAAGTATGATAGACATTGTGAAATGAAAGGAAAATGCTCAAAAGTAAAGGGTAACTGGGATGTGGGAAACGAGAAGGGAAAGAAGAGGAAATTATGGAAGTATGTATATACAGGGTAGCTAACATAGTTGTACTACTGTCTTCTACTGCTCTACAGATAGAAACAGTTAATGATTGCTTGTTTGATCAGTCTTGCATGTCTCTATTTGTCTTCCTGAGAAATCACTTCGAAGATATCAATCAATAAGTAATACAACAGCCATGTTTAATTTCCTACAACTTTGTCTGTAATTATTTTTGTATGTGTTGTTCTTATGCTATTTTGTAAATGAATGTCTGTTTGTTAATAACTTTTCCTTCTTTTATTTTTTTAAAATAAAAAAAAAGGGTGTGAGTGCTACACCCGCCCTAGGGCAGGTAGCCCGTATGCAACATAAGGGACACAAAGAGTCTCGTCTCCCCCTCTGGTTGCTTTTGCTGTCTTCAGCAGCCATGATCTGTTGCCCCTCTGCCTTGTGCCACCCTGCCTTGGAGTCAGGCCGTTATGGAAGGAAACCTCCACAAACTGTGAGCTAAATACACGCTTCCTCCTTTAACCTTGGGTACCAGGTAATTTGTCCAAGCAAGGAGAAAAGTAACTAACACATTCTTTTATGATCAGTGAAATGGGAAGAGGTGTAGACCAGTCCCAAAATCCCGTCCTGGGAGTTATTTCATCAAGATCATTTCATAAGATATAAGAAGGCACTTTTATATAACTTCACCCATTTAAAATTATTCCAAGTAAGAAAAATTAGCATTTACAACTTTATTTAAAGAGAATAGCATCTCATTTTTCATGTGACAGTTGACTGCCTCCCTGGTGTGGCCACCTGACGCCATCTATTGGATCACTTTGGGGTTTTCTTTGTTGTTGTTGCCTTTGGGGTTTTTTCCTTTCATTAGTACGTATGTGCAGTACACAATGACTGTGCTCACCACAGGAAACTGGTGCAAGTACATAACACACTTCAGTTCTTTGTTTTCCCCTTCCCTTCCCATCCCTTTTATTTTCCCAGCATCAGACTCATTTATTTATAAGACCTTATAAGGGTAATTACCACATATGCAGATTGAAAAGCAGGTTTTCCTAACATCTCTTCCATAAGTGATATTCTTCATGAAGGCTGTTATTTTGTCCATACTAGCTCTGTACTTGAGAATAAAAAGTTGAAACTATGCAGATTCAACTCAACAAAGTTTATGAAAGAAAATATAAGTTAAAAAGTGCTATACAAGCAAGATTACATTTAAACAGGCTATTGCAAAAGGAGAACCGAAGAGCACAGGGGGGTGAGTGGACGGGTGGGGTGCTCAGTGCTGAAGTGAGCTCATGGAGGCCAAAGGAAGGTTGGTCAGTGGGATTAGGCTCTCTGTGTTTGAGAATTGTCACTCACTGAAATGAGAAAACTAGAGGCAGGGGCTTTATCTTTACTGATAATGACATTCCAAAAGCCTGGCTCTCCACCTTGAGAGAAACATTCCTGGGTTGTAAAAGGTTTGTATCTCAAAGGGTCAGAGAACTAACTTGCAATTACAGATTTTCAAAAGTAATTGTTCTATGAGAAGAAAACATGGAAGAAGCCTGTCTAGAGTGTAGTCGAGCGGAGGGGAAGGTTAAGGCCGTCTTGGGTGGTGCTCACAGCACTGGGTTCTAGAGACAGAAAATGTCTTCTGCCTTTCTGAGGTTTGCAGGCCCTTTTCTGGATCTTCCTTGGGGCTCACATAGGAAATACCAGTCATAGAGACAGATATGAGTGCCTGGTCTTTCATAAGGAACCTCTACGATCACTCATCTGCACGATCCAGATTCTAATGGTGTCTAAGCAAATGTTTCCTCACTTCCATTGGCCAGTAGTCTAGCTCAGCCACTTCTCTCTCAGGCAGTATGGACTTTTTTTGTTGTTAATGGTATGAAGAAAAGTAACTGTCTTGCAATATTGCTGTATTTCTTATTATAACACACAAATGTACATATTTATGAGATTCATTGTGATATTTACACAGATGTACACAGCATGCAGTGATCAAATCCAATGTCTTTTTGCCCATTCTTCCTTGACACACCCTTCACAGCCTTTAGTAATCATCATCTTACATTCAAGTTGACTTTTTAAATTTTCATGCACAAGAGAATTGGTGGTACTTGGGTTTCTGTGTCAGGAATACTTCATATAAAATAAATGTCATCTAGTTCCATCCATTTTGCTGCAAATAACAGGATTTCATTCTTCTTTACAGCAGACTAATATTCCATTGTGCATGCACAGCACATTTTCTTTTCGGTAGATGGGCACAAGGCTGAGTCCGTGTCTCACCCATTGTCAATAGTTCCACAAAAAAAACATGTGTGCAATTTTGTATGTCTTCGGTATACTGAGTTCACTTCCTTGAATATATCCCAGAAGTGAAATAACTGAATGATATGGTACATAGATTTAATGATATGGTATATAGATTTATCTCAAACAGAGTTTGACAGGAAGGCTGGAAACAGGATTTCAGATTTCAGTTTTGCTCTGACTCTTGTCCAGATGTCCTCCCAAAGCCTCATGCAGTCATAGATGGGGGTTTTTCCAGAATGGCCAGGTCTTGATTATGTGATGCTGGGACTGATTCACGGTGCAATGCTAGGCTCAAGGACACTGAGGGTATGAGTGCCACCCACCCTAAGGAGCCTGGATAGGACATAAAGGGACAGAAAGAGCTGTTTTTCCTTTGCTTTGTTTTTGCCATGAACCGTTTCTCCTCTGTGATGCCTGTCTACCACACCACTCTGCCTTGGAGCCAGCTGATTATGGAATGAAACCTCTACAAGCTGTGAGCTAAATAAATCTTTCCTCTTCTAACTTTGGGTGTTTGGTATTTTCTCTTATCAATGAGAGAAAAGTAACTAAGTTTAAACAAATTTTCAATGAAAACAGTATTTTCCTCCTCAAATGCAGTTATTAACCAAGCATTTGTTCTGCAGTGATGCATCCTAACGGTGAGGCTTTTCCATTCTACATAGTTTTTCTACATCTATTATTAATCTTCATCCTTTGGAAATGTTCGCCAATCACTGTACCACCAAACATATGCGAACACACTGTTTTAAGGGCCAGCTTCCTTTGGGTGGGTTTACTTCTGTCGCTTTTAAATGCAGTTGTTCTTGGACTGAGCATCCTTTACAAAACCTAGATCCTTTATCTCTTACTGCAACACTCCAGCTGCACTACTAATGCCCCCCCATCTCCCTTGCATTACATTTAATCACATGGTAAATTTAAAAGATGGGTCCAGATAAAGAAGGCTCGTTAACTTTAATGGGTCACTTTTTACATTTGGGTGAAAGGCCTTAAACCCTTGTAAATTAGGCCAGGATTTATAAACCATGACAAACGTGATGACAAATACTGATTTCCTAGTAAATTCCTTCCACACTAATCCCTATACATGATGAATTGGTAGTGCTCCTTTCTGTTATTATTTACACAAATGACTTTGGCATTGTCTTGATATGTGGGCAATATACTTAAGCCTGTGACAGATCTTATACATTACAATAGAGTTATACATTCCCTCTATTGGGCTTCTAGTTTTTAAAAAATCTGATTGTAATACATGTGATTGTACACACAGAGAGAATTAAAAACATACTTTATACCTTGTTTAAAAAATAAAAGCAAGCCAGCCAAACTGAGAGGGACTCAGAGTTTCCCACATAGCTGCTCAAATTACTGAGACTGCATGATTCTATTTCACAAATTATACTCTGTGGTAAGATTCTTCTTCAAGAAAACTACAGAGATCAATCAGCTCCAGCCATAACATCCTTAATCCTGCAGTTTCACTTTTATAATTTTCTGCCACCAGTGAACTATTGCTTGACAAGTGTTTAAATATTATACCTTGTGAAGTTTAAATAAATAAATTATTTACACAGGAATGTAAAAAAAAAGCATATTACCAATTATAGAGTTCCCTGAACCCTTAATCATGCAGCCAAGTGGAAAACCCTTCAGGAAGTCTGTCCTCTCCCTTGTCGCCCTAATGAAGGGCTCCTCAGGATACATGCATGTAATCCTTGCAGCCACATTTCAAGCACCTCATCTCACTCCGCAGCGCTCTCTGCCACTTTTGTCATCCAAACAAAGTGCAGGTAGATGATGGAGAAGCTTAGCTTAGGCCCTTTAAATATTTACTGGCTAGCCAACTCTTAGCAATACATGCTGTGGTGTTAGGCTCAATTTCACCCTCCAGTAGCTGGCAGACAATTTGCACAGGCTTATGGAGAAGTGGAGAATCTTTCCTTGCTTTGCCTTTCAGGAGAAACCATTCCCTTATCGTAAGTGAATTAGTTTGAGAACTTTCCCTGCAAGTCCAGTGTATCAACAAATCTGCCAGGCCTGCTGCCGCAGTGACAGCTCACGTACCCATCTCTGTGGGATAACAAGAGAAAAAGCCTGTGGAAGGAGCTCCCTGTCACTGCCCCGGCAGTCCTGGTAGATGTGGATCCCAGTTGTACAAAGGGCCCTCACTTCCCAAAGTGAAGTTGGTGTAATTTGCTAGACAGAAAACCAGCTTGACTACTATGCCTTTGTGTCCCATTGCGGGGACCCGACCCCAAGCCTGAGTGAGAAGGAAGCCCCACGTCTTCCTATCCATATATGCCTGAGGCTGCCTTAAAAACAGAGCTACTTCCAAAAGCTGACTGCAGGTAGTGGTAGAAAACTCCCCCTCTGCTGGCTGTCCGGGTTTGCCCTGAAAGTGAGAAGAGTGTAAAACACCCCTAAGGATGTGAGAGTCATCCTTTAAAAATGACATAAGTCAGCCAGGCCTGGTGCTACACACCTGCAATCACAGCACTTGGGAGGCTGAGGGAGAAGAACTGCAAGTTCAAGATTAATCTGATCTACATCCAGAGACTCTGTTACAAAAGTAAAGCGGTAAAAATCTATATACTACCGTGAATCTGTCAAAATGACACGATTAGGTTAAAAAGCCCATTTTAAACTATTTATGTGTGTATATTGTTAGATATATTTACATTTATATGTACATGTATATATGTGCGCGTGTGTATGTGTACACTTCTCTACACAAGGAAAAGGTCTGGATAGAGCCGCTTTCAACGCTACTTGAAAATACTTTCAGTGATTACTTTGAAGAGGGAATTAATGATTATTTTCTCAGGGAATGAGAAGTAGGAAGCCGGGGGGTTTACTACTGAATTCCTACATTGTTAGAATTTTTACAACAGCTTGCCACTATCATTTTTAAACGTTGGTAAAATAAAAGTACACCTCCCTGTCCTCTCAAGCTAGCATCACACAGGCGCATCTAAGCATTAGGGCCCGCTGTTGGACTACAGGTGGGAAAGCAGAGCCTAATGTCCTTTGCGGCTGAAAGATCTGATAATCTGACTGAAGTCGCCACAGAACAGATTGTGGACAACGCTGGGAGCCTCTGCACCAGTTTTTGAGGTTTCGTCCTGAAACTTGCTTTCCCTTGACATCATTAGAAACCCAGCTCCATATGCTTTATGGTGAATGAATTAACTGCTTTGAGAGTCTGGTCTTATCCCTAAAATATAGGCCATGTTTTACCTGGTATTAACCTATTTATGGCATTGTGAAAATATTTAAATAGTGTTTTGTTGTTTTTTCTTAAAGGTATGTGTGAATAACAAAAAAAGATTCAATCCCTCTACCTGATTCTGCCTACAGGCACCAGCACACAGCCCTCCAGACCTCAGAACAACCTGCTGGTTACTTTCCTGAAAGAAAGGAAGGCCCACCGTCCCGTAATTACTCTCTCGTGCAGATTGACACAATATCACAGCTAACACAACAGAGCCCATGAAAGACCAGGTTACAACATCTCTGCTGCTGTAAATTGAAATAATAAACTTTGGCAAACACAGAGGACAGCAAATTCAATTTGACAGTCCTCTCAGAGCACACAAAGAACAACAGAAAGAAGCTGGCTAAATAGGATTAGAATCCATTTTATTTGATTATTACATCATTGGATGAGGCAACTTGTAATGCAATTCCCCCCAATCGTTAATGCAGCATTCACAAAATAAGGGTAGAAATCAAATTATCATCATGTTCTACATTCAAAGTCACTGATTCTCAAGCTGGAAGGGAATTTTCTAACTTCTTTTTCTTCAAAAATTTTCCTGCTCCTTAAACAAACACACAGGTAAAAGTCTGATATGTAAAACAGATAAAAACAAGCTTGCTGTCTGCGGCAGGCAAGGAAGGGCTGCAGCCGCCTACCTGTCCTGCTTCCGTGACTGCTTGACCCACAGCCCCTCAGGAAGAGCCTGGAGGGAACCCCGGGTCTCTGTGACTGGGCATCATTTTGGACACCCTCACTGGCTTCCATAAAAGATGCAGACGGTAACTCTCTTAAAAATGCTAACTACAGATGGACCTAGGGAAGGGAGAAGAAAGGAAAACCATATTCAGACAAAGATTCTACTGGGAAATCAATAGCAAATTCATATTTGATGGGATTAAGTACTTTTATTGAGCATTTCCTACATGCCAGAAATAGTGCTAAGTCCCTTATGAGCAAGCATGAGTAGATTTAATTTCTACAAAATCCATATAAGATAGATGCCATTCTTATCACTGTTAAACCAATGAGATTATTAATGCTTTAAAAAGTTACACACCTAGTGCAAAGCCACATAGGAAAGAAGTGGCAGAACAAGGTCAAAGCCCTCAGCCCAGCTTCAGTAGCCAAGTGGCTGCCGCTGTGCCCTTCTGCCTGTGCTACCCAGTCCCTGGCCGCCACCACTTCTGTTCTGTTTTGTTTTCTTTTACCCAATTGCTTTACAAATAAGATGGCCAAAGTCCCAAAGGGTTTACGATGCTCTGTGGACATGAAACACCTCTCCTACTGGAGCTAGTGCCCCCTCCGTGGCTTGTACAGCTACTACCATGGCGACTGCGGCATGGCCTCTGCTATAATCAAGTCAGCCAATGAGCAGACTACATCCATCAAGAACGAGCTTCTCAGTTCTAAAGCTGTGAGCAAATAAAACAAGTTCACAGACCCCTGAAAGGAGGATAGCAGGCAGATCAGGCTTGACAACCGGGATACTACCCCCTAAGAACAGGAAAAAGTAAGGCAGATCAAGCTGGAGTATCTGGAGATGCAACCAGACATGGATAGATAGAGACAGGAAGACAAGCAAGGACCGAGTCACAAATAATCCCAGCAGGGGTCAGAGCAGACAAATTAAGTTTGAGTCAGCAATAAAGAACTGTCACCAGGAACAAAGGAAGAGCACCGTGGAGCGCCCGGGCAGGAATGTGACTTGCAAGGACTTGAAAACCAGCCTTCCGACGCTCCGTTCATCAGCCTGCACCTTCAGTGTGTTCTGTGTCCAGCGCTGGTCTTTCTACTTTGTTTTTCATTAAGAGAAAACAAAAGTTTAAAAGGCACAGCAAAGTTGACTAAAAAGAGGACAAAAAGTTCCTTGGAGAAAGATTTAAATATTTAGTGCTTCACCTGCATGAGATAATACTGAGAAGGGAAAACAAGATTTCAACTGCATAAATTATTCCTGCAAGAGAAGGCTGACTGCATGTCCTCTGTTTATACAAAAGAATGCATTCGTTAGTTCTTCGGACAAATATTCATCAAGTACCTACACCACATGAGGTAGAAATGAAAAAAGCCAATTTGTGCCCTGAAAGGATCTCAGTCCAGTGACGGGCCAGGCCCCTAAGTAAGTGTGCACAGCACAGTATGAGGACGTCTAGACTAGAGTGTATGCAAAGGGCAAAGGGGAGCAAAGGAGAAGGAAACCTTGTGGCTGTGGGGTTGGTGCAGCTGAGCAGGCTTTCTTTGCTTGCACTGGAGATTGAACTTGGGCCTTTGCGCTGAGCCGCATCTCCACCAGCACCCCCACAGCCCTCCTTTTTGTTGAGAAAGGTTCTCACTAAGTCCTAAATTGCCCAGTCGGAGTATCAACTTGCCATCCTCTTGCCTCAGCCTCCTAGCATGCTGAGATTATAGGCACACACCATCACACTCAGGAACTGAGCAGTCTTAACGGAAGAGGGGGAGGATTTTAGGAAATTCAAGGGAAGGATCAGCATTCAAAGCAAGAGAAACGTACATGCGAAGTCAAAAGGATGGAAAATTATCCAGCATATTCAGAGACTTGCAATTCGTTCATCAGTGCTGGAAAGAAAATGAAAAGCAGGCAGTGAGCAAGGACGTGGGCTTAGTCTAGATAGAGGAGAAGATCTTACTAATAGGCTGGGCTTACCGCCAGCAGCTCTCTACAGTGCCCTGCTACCGAGCCGGTCCATCCACATCAGTGGCATGCCCGATTACATCTTCCACTGCTGACGAAACTTCCCTCTGCGTGGGCTCCCAGACCTCCCCGCCACCCAACAGCTAATGGGTCGTGCCCGGGGCTGAGGACCCCAACCCACTTTCCACTTCCACACCACTGCCCACCTTGATGCCATAATGGTTCTTAAAAATACTCCACATCACCCCTGCTAATATTTAAAGACTTCATCCACAGATGAAAGTGAGCCACTGAAGTTGCAACCAGAGATATCACCTAATCAGAGGAGCGGTTTTTAAATTTTGATTGTCAGAGTAACCAAAAAAGAATGAATCTTTGGAGATATTGTAAAAGATACAGAGTCTTCTAACCCGTATGTCCAGGTTTTGATGCTGCTAGCTACAAAGGACTTTGAGTTCACTGTAGAGACTACCCCGTAGTCAAAGGCCGCCTGCTTACGTCTTTTGCCTACATCTCTGAGGGGGAGGAAGGGGTGAAAGAGCTGGAGCAGGCCTTCTCTGAGTGACAGCCCCTGTCTCACAAGCTCCAGAAGCATCTTGCAGTGACATTCTGTTCACAGGTGTACCAGGTAAGCCCTAGCAGCAGATGACACCTGGGGCTGGCAGCTCATTCCTGAGAGGTCTGCACTGCTGTCCTCTCTCCACAGAGAGAGCAAAGCCACTTCGCACTTCCTGGTGAAGGGAGCAGACAAGTGCCTCTAAGGGAAGGGAAGAAAGCCAAGGTCACCAGCAAAACCCAAAACTGCAGGGGGATCAGCATCCACACTGCAGCTCACAGTCTCACCACTTAAGCTGTATCTTACCAAAGGTGCTGTATTTCACATAGATTCAATCATTTCTAAATGATAGTATGAAAATTAAAACCTCAGCTTTTTCTTCTTTAAAAAAAAATTGCATTTCTTAGTAAATCACATAACCCGAGACTGAAATCTTCCCCTGCTCATTTCTTCTCTCCTTTCAATTACCTACTGATCTACTACTGTGCAAGCGTTTTTCTCCTCATTTGCTAAGGATATCACTTTCTTTTTTTCTCCTAATGCTCACCTAATTAACAGTCAAGCAGCCTTTCATATAAAATCTCCAAGCTTTAAAATTTTCCCTCTGATTAGAAGTTTTAAAAAGTTGAGTTTCAAAAATACTTTTCCAAGAGTTTTGTGCTCAGCCCTGAGACCATCCATACTGAACAAGGCCAGTGTGAAAGTATCACTAAGTCCCCAAGAGCCGTGAGATCTACATTCTCTGAGAGGACCACTTCGGGCCAGCACCCTTCGGCACAAGGCTGGGGCCTCCCGAATTGGATCACAGAACAGAGCTATCTCCAGAAAAAGCCCAATCCATCTGATACATTTTGTGTGTGTTGTCCTTAACAATTAAAAGAAGCTTTGCTTTCAAACTTTGATAACTATTTCAACCATCACTTATTGACCACCAACTGCATGCTAAGCTCTTAACTAAGTGCTGGAACATAATGATGAGCCGCAGACAAGGTCCTCCTTCTTATGGAGTGCAGGCTCTATGGCAGCAATTCTTAAACTTGGTTGCATTTGAAAATTCCCCCAGCAAGCACTGCCAATTCTAACGTACATCTAAATCTAACCCCAGCCTAGTTAAATCAAAATCTCCAGGGACTGGCTCATACTAAATGCTTTTTAAAGATCCCCAGGTCATCCCCAAGTACCGCCAAGCTTGGAAGACTAGGTACATCAAATAACTATATAAGTATGTGTAACACTAGTCTTCATAACTATAAAGCATTTGTCATACTTTTAGAAGTTGCAACGCCATTCATTGATATACACAACCAAGACTGGCCAGGCAACAGCTGCTCACCGGAAGCCACAAGCACAGCATGACCACTGGCCGTAACCTGAAGAAATGCTGGCCCTGCTGACCGTTGTTCACGTTATTGGGTCAGAACTGAGCAACGGGTGCTTGGGGACGTGTCATCATTCCTACCTGTTCCCGTGAATGAAGCCACTTAGCTCACTCCCTGCAGGGACATAACCCTCAGGTCACAGGCACAGGTGTGACCCTGAACCTCCCAAACTCGTAGGTCGTCTGAACAAGCCCTCTTGTTTAAAATTCAGAGGGCTGGGGATTTAGCTCAGCGGCAAAAGCGCCTGCCTGGCAAGCGCAAGGTCGTGAGTTCGGTTCCCGGTACCGGAGAAAAACCAAAATAAATAAATAAATAAATAAAATTCAGTGCTTCAGGGGCCAGCTGGAGAATTTGGGCTGACAATAGATGTCCAAGAAAAAGAAAGAGGAAATCTGATCCACAAGGTCTGTTTGCAGATTTAAAGAGGAAAATAAATTCTGTAAGGCTCTAAGCAAGATTGTCTGGGATTTGCTAAGGGATAGGTGCAGAATCCTTATATAATGAGCTTCTTTAAATAAACAAACAGCTTTCTGGCTTTACAAAAGCTTCTGGGTACTGGAGAGGTTATTAAAAGTAAGAGAGGTAGTGATTTAGCCTCACCATTGCTGCTGAGAATGGCTTTCCAGATTTGAACGACCTCTTGCTCTCACTTATTTAAAGTATTGTCCCTCAAGAGAATGCATTTTTTATTTCATTTTGCTACTTTAAAAAAGAGTCTGCCGGCATGCATTTGATTTACACTCTATTGAATAGAATTATACAGAACAAAACTCTTATTTAATCATTATATTCTTTTTTCCCTTTTTTGATCTTCAGTGTGTCTTTAAATTGTAAACCTGATTTCATGCAGGTCACTACAACTACAATCTAATAGTTACAAAGTAGGTAATGTTTGCTATTAAGCATCAATGATACATAGACAAATGCATATCACTAAAAAGGAATAATTTTTAAAAAAATTTTTGCCATCTAATTTTTAATTGAATAATGACACTATCATACTTTTTTTTTTTTTTGACTTTTCTTCCGGTGCTAGAAATTGAACTCACGACCTTGCGCTTGCCAAGCAGGCGCTTTGCCGCTGAGCTACATCCCCAGCCCCTATCATACTTTTTAAAATATGCATTCAATAGCACTTTAAGAAACAAATAGGCTGAGAATTTACTTCACTTCCTAAGGTCCCAGGAAGAGTAGCTGAGACTGGATTTTATTCTATAGGGACAGAAAGCTTCATTTTTTAATAAGCATAGATTTGCATTTATTTTTTTTAAACAGAGCACAAAATCTACAAGGTAAACTGAAGAGCTTTTCCCTGATTCTGCACCATTTCTCTGCCCCCTGAAGGCCTGCATGTAAAGTCTGTGTTTTCTGAGGAATGGAAGATGGAATCTAGAAGCTTTGCATGACCTTGACTGGTAGTGAAGACCCATCACACACACAGACCTTAGCTTGCATTTACATCATAAATGTGAAAATGAGCAAAAGGAAGACAAGATGAATGAGTAAGAATAGCACCCAAAGCCCCCACACCCTGGTTCTACAGTACAAGTAGGCCCTTAGCATAGTTTCCCACGAATTGGCCAAGTATATAAGTAATGCTTTGAGGAATGCTCCAGGGCACTGAAGCCTTATCCGTCCTGCTTGAAGAATTCTTCTACCATGTTACCTAAAATGTCCCCATCACAAGCTCAATCAGTGCTTACGTTTGCCAACCAGATTCTATACATTTCTGTGTGTAGTCAGCTGGACCATGAGCCAAAATTATATCACTCAAAATAGAAATATATGTAGTACAATTAACATCTATTAACAAAACCAAACCAATCTCCGAATCCTTTTAACATGGTTCTATTCTAACAGTTTTAGAATAATTTTAAAAGACTCTTGCTCCTTAAATTTTTTTTTGTAAAGCTGTATCTGGCCGATTTATATAGACTTACAAATAAATCAGGACTTGCTTAGGATCTCACAAAAAATTATCTCCAAAAGAGAAAGAAACAAACTATAATAAAGCAAACCATTTTAACAGGAAAATATAGAACTATCAAACTAAAAACACAAAATTCAGTCTTCAAAAATACTATACCTAATATTTTTTCTTCAGTTAGTTTCTTTCTCTGGGACATGTTTTGCATAACTTGATCACATGTGACCCTGTCACGTGCTATCGTTTGGAGGCTTTCTGGAATTTGTGTGTTAGGAACTCAATCCCTGAAGTCATAGGTTAATGGTATTCGGAGGTGAGCTTTGGGGATGTAATTAGCACCTGTCATGAAGGTAAGGCCCATGACGGCATTAGTGGCTTACAAGAAGGAAAAGAGAGACCTGAACTAGCAAACTCGCCCTGTCTCTCCATATGATGCCCTGGAACTTTGCCGAGCAAGGAGGTTCTCACCAGATGCAGCCTCTGAGCCTTGCACTTACCTTGCTGTGAGGAATAAATTCCTGCTTTTTGTAAGTGATTTAGACTGTTTAGCAACAGAAGACAGACTATATCACCTAAATTTAAATCTAACATTTTCTTTCTTTTTTAGAAGGCCAAACTTTACTCAAAATATAAAATCAAAATGCGTGAAGCCAGTTTTTTTCCACAGGTGAGAACTCTTCAGTAGCCCTGGCACCTCAACCTTTCAAAAGGCAAGTCACTAGGGGCTGGGGATTTAGCTCAGCGGCAAAGCGCCTGCCTGGCAAGCACAAGGTCGTGAGTTCGGTTCCTGGTACCGGAGAAAAACAAAAAAAAAAACAAAAAAAAAAACAAAAGGCAAGTCACTGAAATGCAATCGGGTGAGTTAGGATGTGCTTCCTACGAAAACAAGCAGGCTGCCAGCCTTTCCCTTTCCCCAACTGTCTTAATGTTTGGCTTGCAGAAAATAAAACAAAACATATTTTGTAGATTCAATTACACAAAGCACCACATGGAAAATTCTAATTCAATCATGCTTTCATAAATTCAGACTCTAATTAAAATGAAATGATGTTCATTAAGACAGAGATTTTTAAAATAAAATTAAATGTACAAAGATAGAGTCAGGCTTTTATGTAAGTTTAGAGTCAAATATGCCAAACTACTTTATCTAAAGATATATCTTGAAGAGTCTTGAAACTAAAAGAAAATTCCAGTCAGCACTTTTCAGGCAGGAGACGTACATATCACAGACGCGATAGCCCCTCTCTCCCAGGATCACTGAGAATGCGCTCTTCCTCCAAGTAAATTCCACTTTATCAAGTCCTAAGAGGGTCTTATACAGCAAGAGCAGCCTGCCCTGAAGTGATTTTTCACCGAGACAGCTACTTTAGGAAGATGCTGTAACACTGACCCCGAGGAAGAGAAGTCACCGAGCATAGATGGGGAGGCATAAAACTGTCCCTGCTACAGTTTTACGGGTAAAGTCAAGGCCTAGATATCTGAATGTCTTCGGGTAATAATCAACATTTATTACATACTCAGAGCTTCTTTTGAGAAATACTAACTAAAGAAAATAGGAAAATAAGTGTGCTTAGAATTCTGCATATAAAAGCAGAAGTGGACAGAGGGCCCACCAACTAATAGCTGTGTGCTGGGAACTTCGCTCAACATGCTGGACCTCTCTGGGCTCTCTGTTCACCCTCTCCCACCCTGCTTAGAGACCTAGGAAGCTGGCCCACGTGGGCTGCATAAATGAGCACCCCGCCCTTCGGCCTTCAGCTGGTGTCTGCCAGTGAGAGGAAGGGCTAAGAGACTGGAGTCAGGAGGAGAGGTCAGACAGGAAGCTAAGGGAGAGTACAAAATAATAAAGTGAACAGGGACCAAATCAGAAAGAAGGACAGAGCTGAAAAAGACGGAGAGACCAAATCAGAACAGGGAATTAAATACAATGCCACAACCTAAGGGAGACAGTAAAGCAAAAGCTGCCGCCCAGGAAGGTGGGTTTGGCTTTCCTGAGGATGCTCGGCCCGGGAGAAGCAGTCTGACACACCACACTGCTCCGTCTGTGTTGCTCAAAGAACAGGATTCTGCAGGTGGGTTTGGGTACCCAAACGCCACTCTAACAGTCATGTTCTCAAAAGGGTTTGGTTGGGAAGTCTCCGCTTTCAATGCAAAGTCTTCGTCAGCCTCTGAGAGCTGCTGTAGGGATGGCCTGAGAAGGCTTGTTGGGGGCCATAGCTAAAGAAAAGAGTTCTCTAAGTCCAGGTGCAAAAGGAGAGCCAGAAGAAATAGCTCATAGATTCGCTGCAATCTACACTTCTAGTGTTTTTTAATACAATCCATTCAGAGAAGATGTAAAGGAATAAGGTGCTTACAATCAGAAATACCTAAACGTTTTACTAGGACTAGAGACATAATCCATACTGTACTCAATGATGTCTTCCATTCACCCCAAACCCTTATAAATTCAAAAGTGTTGAACAAATGCTGCCTCTTGAAGGGAAGCATCTTAGTGTAAAAAGACTATCGCACATCCTCCCAAACTTGAATGATAAGCAAGTGTGCTCCGCCTCCCACCCCCTTTGCCGGATGCGCATATGAAGTCTAGCAAATAAGAACATATAATAACGACAGGAAGAAAACAAACCAAAAGCTAAAATTATCAGTGGAACTGATTAGCATATGTATAAGAGACACTTGTACAGATGTGGGATGCTTTCTTTAGTAAGTTCTCGAAGCAGTGATTCTCAATCATTTTGGAATTGTGACATCTTATCATTTATTTGCTTTTTATGATCATCACCAACTTCTTCCCCAAAGCATATTTTTAAATGAGAAAGCATAATTTTGTTCTCAAGCATTTTTATTTTTACTCTCCCTGAGAATCACCCTACAGGATCACACCAGTCCTTATAGTTGCAGTAGTTAAGAAGCCAGAGACATTTGCTTTCTTGTTTCCCATGGTAGGCATTTAATAAAGCAGTGGCCACAGCAAAAGGCATTAACAGAGGGAAGAAAGCTGGCGTGAAAGTTATTTCTACAGGAATCTTCCAAAGTTTTCATAGGACCTTTTGAAATAGACTTAAAAGAGGAAGGGGTGGATGTTGACATGTTTCTCCACATACTTTGTACAGTTTTCTAATTAGATAAAAGTTATGAGTCCGGAGAACCTACCTCCAAAGACTTCAGTGATCCACCTCATAGTGAACTCCACTGGGCTAAACCGTTTCCATAGGTTTTATTGACTGTTTATGTGAATATGAAAGGAAAGCAAGCACATACAGAACCTTTTTGATTTTGCCATTTATTTTAAACAGGCGTAATTCTTCCTATTATTAGGGGCTGTCTGTATGGGGCAAGATGCAGAATAGCTCACTTGTCTGGGAAAAAGGTAATGTTTAGGATCAGACTTGGAAGGTTTCTTTCCTATTGCAAGGAAGAAGCCCCCATTAATGTAACTTGAGCATGCATACCATACTGTATTACTTCTAATAAACATCAAATTCTCACTGATTTTCAGAACCCTTTTGCAGTCACCTGGACTGCAGTTAATTGCAGTTACTAACAAAGGTGTGGAAAGAAGTTCTAGATCACATAACAATCCCCAAAAACACTGTCACCCTGAAAGTTCCTGTCCATATTTTCTTCCCCATGATTGCTTCTCGGAGCAGGAGACTGACAGCTCTCCCAGGGGCCAAGCACAACTTCATTAAGGCAGTGAAGTCTGCAAGGATGGGGCCGAAGCCCAACACCGCTGGAGTCAACTGTGAGATCAGCCTTGGATCAAGAGAGAAAACATGAGAGCTCCATATAAAAAAACATGTATTGACACAGCTTGACCCACAGATTGAGAAACACTTATTTACCCACTCCAAAGCAAGGGCTCTGCTCAGCCCATTTAGGGGGAGAAACCTATAGAGAAGAAAAAAAATCTCCGATTTGTGTGGTTGTTTATACAGACTAGTTACCCTGTCTGGTCCTAATCATTGAGTTTCAAATTTCAAATCAATTAAAATCAATTCTGGCTTTTACCCGCAGAATTATTTATATGACCAGCTGCTCTGCTTTTCTCCTAGAGGGAGAAAGCCCTTAAATCTTTTAAAAACAAAGTTGGAGTTTTAGTCATTAGAAAAAAAATTGTAAAGGCAGGCAAAGCATTGTAATATAATTGCAGAGAAAATGATTAAATTTCATTTAGAGGAAATGTCATGGTTGCACACCATCTATCCAATTGAGAACTACGTCTGCCTGATCAAAATGATGCCACCAAGACAAAGAGCAAGGGGAAGGGTGGGATGAGAACACAGGGAAGAATGCACGAGCCAGCATAATGAAAAAAGGAATAACCTTACAGCTAAACAGTTTACTTGTCAAAGGCAGCGTAAGGGCAAAATGCTTTGTGCAAAGAGAAAATTAGTTTCCAAAGTGTGTGCATTCCACAAAGAAGCAAGTTAATTATTCAAAGCAGAGGCCCATGAATTCTCACAATTTAGTCATTCTATTCTGACACATTCAGGCCCGGCGAGCTGCCTCTTATCACTAAGACTTTGATAATTAGCTTAGACATATCAAATAAACTTTCTGGAGAATTCAGTCGTAAGCAGGTATGACATCCTAATAGGGGTTTTATTAGGCCTTTCTCTGTGCGGTAATGTATTAGCAATCACTGTGACATTTTCTGCTCTGAGGGGTTTTGGCCTTGCTCATTTTTACACTTGCTAGAAAATAAATGTATTCACTGTAGAGATCTAATCCAATACACTACTCTGTTTACCCTGGTTTCTAAAGGAGCTGGCCTCTCACAATTAATGAGAAGTGACATATACATCATAGAAGAAAATGCTCTGTCTTCAGCCAGGCATAGCTGAAGAGCAAGAATCCCTCTTGATTCCACAAACTTGGGAGTTCAGGAAGTACAGCCATGGTGTCCCTTGTGGTGGTTATATTTTTGCCTGACATTCTATCTAAGGAAGAAAAAAGAAGAAAACATAGCCAATGGCCTGGACAGGTTAAATTTCTGCTGTTTAGTACTGATTGTAGCTCCACATGTTTTCCTGAGAGAAACTAGAGATCGTCCTGTTAGGTGAAATACACCAGACTCAGGAAGACAAATACTGTGTGTTTTCTCTCCTGTGTGAAATCGAGGGGAAAAGAAAAAAAGTGACATGAAAGTAGAAGGGAGACTTAGACACGGGGAAGGAAATCAGGAGTGGGGCAAGAGGAGAGGTGGGAGATGAAATGATCAAAACACATGCACAAATATTCCAAAGTGAGACCCATTATTCTGTATAATAACCTACACTAACAAAATAAAATCTCCCAACTGGGCATCGTGGTGCATGCTATAATCTCAGCACTCAGGAGGCTGAGACAAGAAGATTGCTGTGAAGTCAAGCCCAGCCTGGGCTACATAGTGAGTTCAAGACCAGCCTGAACTACATAGTGAGACCCTGTCTCAAAACAATAAAAATAAAATAAAATAAAACTGTAATTTCCCTCATACATGTCTACTGCTGAGATAGTATTAGTATACTTTTATTATATGAAGAAGCATCTATAGAGGTCATTTATGTGAAAACTATAATTTAATGTTTGATACTCCCACTTTCCACACTTATGATGACAAAGGTAAAATGGAAAAATACATGGGAAAGTGATTTAACTAACTTTAACCTTTAGTTTCCTATCTCCTACCCTACCTAAGTTCTTCTGGACCTCATACATGTTACAGTTCAGAAGTATGGCCAGGGAATATCCCCTCTAAATATTCCCTTTACACCAGGTGTGGTAGCACAAGCCTGTAATCTCAGCACTCAGGAGACTGAGGCAGGGGGATCACTGTGAGTTCAAGGCCAGCCTGGGCTACGCAGTGAATTCAAGGCAGCCTGAACTACATAGCAAGACCTTGTCTTGAAAAAATAAAAAATCTTTACTTGTTGGATGAGCCCTGAAATTTTCTAAACATTGAATATGATGCTTTATTCATAATTAAAATTCAATTATTTTTGTGAAAAATACCAAAGTTTGACCAGTTGTTTACCTAACCCATAAAGAGAGTTTTATTACTCTCATTTCATGGGTGAGAACAGTTAATCTCGGGAAAATTTTATAACCAGTCAATTGATTATATAGCTAGGAAAGCTACATTGGAATCCAAACATCTATTAGTAGAAGCAATGATTATATAATATTAATATACTTTCAGAGAGTTTTGGAATGGTCATAATACCTTATAAATGAATACATATTCTGAGGTAGGCATTGTGATAGGCTTTTTCCATACATGGCCTCACTAAGCTCTTACAACAAGCCTTGGACACAACTATCATTAATTTCATTTTACATGTGAGGACACCAGATCTTAGAGAAGTTATGAAACTTGTCCAAGTTTCTGTGCCATACAAATACAGAAGTAAATGCAGAGACTGACATCCAAATCCAGAGTCCGTGTTCATACCACAGACACTCTAGGTGTGGCCCTTCACATCTGAGGGATGAAAATCGTGTCCGTGTTAGGCAGAATACCGACCCCTCCCCAGTGGCATCTGTCCTAGGACCAGGACCTGTGAATATGTCTTTTCCATCACAAGGGAGAATTGAAAGTTGCAGGTGGAATTAAGGCTGCTAATCAGCAGACCTTGAGACACAAAATTATTTTGTGTCATCCAAGTCCACCCAATAAAATCATGAGAGTCCTCATGGCAGAAAGAGATAGAAAAGAAAGAATGGGAGAGTTGGCCCCGTGAGAAAGACTAGGTCATGTTCTAAGCTTTTTCAGCGGCCACCAGCAAAGGAATATGAGTGGGTAAAACCGGGAAACTTCATTCTCCCCTGGAGCCTCCAGAGGCCTGCAGTCCTGTTGATACCTTGATTTGAACACAGAGAGACTCATCTCCGACTTCTGACCTCCATAACTATGAGACAATCAGTGTATATGTTTTAAGACCCTATTTTGTGGTCATGTCTTCCAGCAACAATAAGAAACTAATGCGGGATGAACAGAGACTTTCTGAACAATTGTGTTAGGATGAACTAGCCCTGCCAAAGTTCACTGAATGACTTCTATTAGCACCTTAGGAGTTTGAGTTTGGAGGCAGAAAGGGGTGTTGTTCCTTCGTATTTTGGTGGAATTCATGTTGTTTCTATTTTTTTTTTTTTTATGAATGTTTTGCAATAGGTGTGAAGTAAAGTAGAAATAGGATAAGGGAAAAGGAGAAAGACATCTTTCAAGTCCCTTGAATGACTGAAGCCTGTGCTAGGATAAGACAATTCAGTAAAAGGGTGTCTTCGTCACTGTTAAGGGGGTGTGTCTCTGAGGCAGGGGCAACTCTAACTGTGGTGGAAGTGACTGCCGTCAAAGAGCACAGCCTAGCTCAACTCAGCACCCGCGGAAGGCTGGGCAATCTTCACACAGTGATGCAGGTGAGAAGTTGGCTCTGGGAGTCATTTGTGATGGACGTCTTGGTTTCCTATTCTTCCCTTCTCCCCTGCTCTACAGAAACTGTGCAGTCTATCTCTCAGGCAGCCACATGCTTCGGAAGAAGGGCCACACCTGGTGCTAGTGATGACTCTGGATTGATCTTAGCTATTGTGTTAGTTTCATTCCTCTTGCAAGTAAGTGGTTCAGAAGACAAAATGCAACCAAATCCTGGAAGTGAAGCAGGAAGCGAATTCTGCAGGGAAGCTTCTGGAAAATGCTCCTTCATTCTTCAAAATAGCCAGGAGAAAAAGGCTGCTTACTCCTGTGGTTTGGGATACTGGTCTCGGCTTGGAACTGCTGCTGAAGAAGCTGGCCTGCATTGTAAAACAAGCCTGAAAACAAAAGCCAATACACTGTTGCTAGGGCTTCTGTCTAGCTGTCCCCTCACAGCCTCATGCAGTTAGAGGAGGGGCTTCTTCAGAGGTGGCTGGATCTAGAGTTTGTGACGCTGCAACTGCTTCGTGGTGTCATGCCAGGCTCCACGGCAGTAGGATTAAGGGTGTGTGTGCTGCTTGCCCTAAGAGCCTGGATAAGATGTGAGGGACAGAAAGAGCTGTGGTCGTGCCTTGCTTGTTTTCCTATCTCCTGCTAATTCTCCTCTGCGAAGCTGGTCTGCTGTGCCACCCTGCTTGGAGCCAGCCAGTCACGGACTGAAACTTCTATAAACTGTGAGCTAAATAAGCACTTTCCCCTGAATTTGGGGTGTTGGGTATTTTGCCTCAGCAGCAAGGAAAGTGACTAAAACAACTGCAAATAGTAGAAGAGAAACAGAAAGATTTTGGATCTTTGATGATGTTGTAAAGGCACTGTATTAGCACACCCTGGAACTTGCCTAATTCTGGACTTCTTTTTTGCAAGATAATGCATGTCCCCTGTTGTTCAAATCATTTGAGTTGGAATTCTCAGTTAGTTGCAACAGAAAGCACCCTAAACGATGAGACAAAAGTAAGCCAGTCACTCAGCGCTTGTGCACTATTAATTGTGCATGGTGTCCTCCCCTCTCTTATGCTGATCATCTGTAACTCTAAGCTATTCCAAGGGGGCAAGAACTAGCACCACAACTGCCCTCAATAAAAGATGATGTATCCACATGTTAATTCTATTTAATGCTTGACTGAAAGCTTCATCTCTAAGACTTCTCATCTCTAAAGGTTTAGATTCATTCAGTAATTGTGGAAGCCAAAGGTCTACGGCAGCTGATACCTAGCAGAGGTAAGAGTAAGATATGGGTACCACTAGATGTCATTTAGTTAAGAAGTTAAGAGTATCTAATATCAGTCCCTTTCTGATAAGTTCTGATGTTACAGGTGTTCAAGCATCACTGGCAAATACAAACACAGTAATACCCATTATTCTAAATTAGGGCTAGGACCCAATCTCCAATATAAAACTCACTGATGTATTGAGCAAGAACTCTGTGGCTTAAGCATAGGACCTAAAGGGAGTTACTAAATTTGAACCTCACCCCCAACCTTCAATTTGAGGTTAAAAGAATACTGATGTGATTGGTGCTCCTGGGCACACACATGTGGGAAAGAAAAACAGAATGAATATCGGGTGGCCTTAGCTTTGGCTAACAGGAGGTAGCCTGCACACATTGACCAGAAGCCACACAAAATAATAAAAACAGAAGATAGTAAGTGATCTTTTCATGTACACAAATGTATCAGACCCAATACACACAGCCGAGTCAGTGTCATGAGACCAGTAAGACCAGCAGCTCCTCCTCCAAGGGAAGGGACAAGCCAATAGAAAGTAGGAGATGGGGAAAAGTCTAAGCTTCTTCCCAGAGGCAGCTCTATCTTCTAAGATTTTCCTCTTAAATCAATATTGTGTTACTCTTAAAACACAATGCAAGTTTCATTTATAGTTGAGCTTTACTTTCCCCTGTTGCTTGGATTTTCTCTCATGAACTATTACTATATTTATAAGCCTTTATTTCCCATGGCTCTGCTAAAAAGTAAAAATCATAATCACAACCAAGTCCAGACAACACACAGAATAATTCCGTGATACAAAAGCCTTACTAGAGCAGCTACCTCATACACAGATGGTACCTATATGGCAGCTAGCATGCTCATGGGATGAAACAGCTAGTCTTACTGACTTTTTGGCAAAACTTCACTTTAGGGGATTTGGTGAAGATTTTTGGCCTCTGGGTATCCCCGAATTCACTACAGTAGAGTTCCAGCTCTATCTGAAGCCATCAGAGGCCAAGGAGACTGTATGCCCCCAAAACGTCCAGGCTCTGCCCTCAGATCTCACCAGGCACATCAAACTTGTTAACCAACGTTTCCACTTTTCTTTTCATTCTAGTGTTTTATAGGTTAGTAGCTAAAATAAATATTCATGATCTTTGCATATGAGTTCTTCCTCAATCTCATTCAAATTTACCTTTCTAGATTTAGATCACTTTCCTAAAGACAGCTCCAAACAAATTGTTTGCTTTGATTTTCTATGTTCTCCATATATCAAGCATAGAGCTTCTGTGTTCCCAGTGGAAACGTCCTGACAGCAAATCCAGCCTAAGCTACGCATTTTCATCTAAGGAAACTTAATTCCCAAATGATTGGAAACGGAGCAAAGAGTGCATCAATTAGCCTCTGCTGTGTAACAACCATCCCAAAGTTGATGGCACAGTATTTTTTATGATTTTGTGCATTGTCTGGGCAGCTCAATCTCCTGTGCTTCCTGTGGTCCCTCATGTAGCTGCATGTAGCTAAAACAGAGAGCCAGACGGAGAGATCTACGATGAAGTTGGTATTATGGCAAAGAAGGAGGTCTTGGTCCTTGCCTGGTAGCTTATTCTCCAGTAGGCTTCCTTCTATATTGCAATCTCAGGGCAGGGGTTCAGGAAAATGAAAAGGGATGCTGCAGGCTTAAAGAGGCCTAGACCCTGAAATTCACATAATATCCTGTATTCTGCTGATCAAACAAATAATAAAGCCAGCTCAGGTTCAGTGCTGCAGAGAAACAGGGTTCCCTTCTGGATGAGAGGAGCGGCAAAGTTGTACTGCAAAGTGAAACTCCTACTAGGATGGGGCACGCTCTGGTCATTACAACATCTGCCACACAAGACAAGGGGAAGAAAGTTTTCCGGGGGAACTGACCCAGAATCCACAGAGTCCTCAACAAAGCTTCCTTCGAATGTTTCTAATGAGGGATGGGGTGAGAGCCATAGCCTATGGCTGCGTCACAGGACGCAGCGGAAGGGAGTCAAACGGATCACTGTGAAGCTCCCCCGCCATTGCTGAATGCGGTGCAGTTTGAAAGGGCAAGACCTCGAGACGCACTGTTGCTGAGGGAATGCCAGGAACTTTGCTATACAGAAGCTCCACCGATGTTGGCAGTAAATAAGGACAGTGCTCCTGTTCCTGGGTCTGGTTATCTGCTTTTTATACCACCGAGCTCAATTATCCATTCAACAAAACCAGCACATGGGACTTCTAACTCCCAGCCCATTCTCTTCATTTAAATGTGTTTTCTAAGCCAAAAGATAATAGGTAATTTCCATATAATTTCCATTTCTCCAAGAGGACAATCCTTTGTTCTGCTCTAATACATATGATTGTCAAAAAATTACATCATCTTGGTGTTCCAAATAGAAAAGAAAAAGTCAAGCGAAATTCCACAGTGGCAGAAACATGACAGGCTGCATGCCATATGGTTATGACTATGGGTTCCAGTAGCCAGTGAGTCCAAATCTTGCTTGAGCCACATACTATAATTCCTTAAGACTCATTCTTCTCATCTGTAAAATGGAGAGAACATACCATAAGCTCATACGTTCCTGTGGCACAGCAAATATTCAACAAGCAAATAACATGATTAGTAAATTTTACTTCCCTGCACACCTGTGACTCTTAACTATATAAAATTTGAAAACATATTTCAATTGTTTAAGCAACACAAGTTTGTTGAGCAGAGTTCATACCATTCTTCAGCATTGAATGTCAGCTCTCTCAGTTGAGAGAATAAATCACCTGTTGCCAAGAAGGCAGCAAGCTAACTTGAAAATACGAGAATGAAAAATGTTACTCTGAGTGTTTGTGTTTAATTTCAAACATATAGTCACAGAACAAGGAAAATCCAACAAAAAATCCTATGTGATATCTACTAGAAGGTCAGGCTTGTGGATTCAGTCTTTCGATGGTACATTTATGCTAATTTATGAAAGTACATTCTGTTGATTACAAAGAATTATTTTGCTTGACAGTCAAGTGCAGGAAGACAAATATCAAATCTCAGAAGCTACACTTCCAGCTGTTTTGCAAACAGAGATAAAAGATAATCCCTAACTAAATGCCATTACTTTCAAGGTAAAAATCAACTTTCAAGTACACCGTGTGAATAGAAGAAGCCAGGTTTACTCAAAAAGTTTTCCGTGTTGAAGCTGAATACTATTTATTAAAAGAACTTGTGCAGGGTGTTGAAATTGACAGGAGTGGTGCTTTCTGGCTCAGCGTGGTGCTAATATCTGTAATTACGGCAACGCTTAAGAGCATCTGTGGAGTGAGTGTTTTGCTTGATCAAGCTCTTTGCAAGAAAATCTACTGAGTTTTATTTGTTTCCACTAAAAACATATTAAAAACTGTAAAGGTCGAATGGCATCACCTCTCTTCTTTAAGCTTCTAAGCCAAATCATCACCTTTGCAATTATTGGTGCCACTGCGGCCCGCTCCTCCATCATGGCCGGACCCTCACCTCCAGCACCAGCTCTGCCCCAACCATCTCTGCCTCTACAGCTTCCGACGTTTCCACCACCACAGACTCCATCAGCTCCACCTCCAGTGACACGAACTCAACCACCAGTCTTGCCGGCAGCAACACTGCCACCACGACCCTATCCAGCCCCACATTTCAGCATTACTGACACTGCCCACCAACCCTCGGCACCATGGCTAGCCACCAAATACTCACTGTCTTCCTCCTCCACAGACCTCTAGGGATAGCAAATGTTTAATGTCAAAGATTCTAGTAGTTTTCCATTCCTTTAATTCAAATTGTTTAATAGAGACAAGTGGCAATATTGCAATTTAGTTACTTAGGTCGATAGGTATAAATAGATAGAAGATATAGATTACAGATTAGATATAGATATAGATGGTATAGATATAGATAAATATAGATAGATATAGATGATATAGATACAGATATAGATATATAGAGACAGAATCAAACTCAGTTTCTGCCAAATTACTGACAATTTAGGGTGGAAAATAATGTACCACTAAGTATATTTTTGTTTTTAGTTTTAACATAGCCAGTTTCTCTCCGCCATCTTGACGTCATAGGTTACTTTACATGGCCACCACTTGCTTTTAAATTTACCCACTCTTCATTCACCCCCTTGGCTATCACTCTACAAGACATCCCTGGGAGTAGGACTCAGCAGGAGGATGAGGCTCAGATTTAGGATAAAAATAAACTGTCTGCATATTCAATAATATTTTCATAAAGTTAGAAAAGTTCTGTTTTTGCAGGGAAAAAAGCTTTAATCGAAAAGTTAGGGCTGGGGATTTAGCTCAGAGGCAAAAGCGCCTGCTTGGCAAGCGCAAGGTTGTGAGTTCGGTTCCCGGTACCGGAGAAAAACCAAACAAAAAAAAAAGAAAAGTTAGAGAAAAGATAGGAAAGGAATCCAGTTGAGGTAGCTGGGGAAGACAGCCACGATACGGAGAATTCCGGCTGGCTCATTCACAAAGTCTGGAGGCCGACTTCTCAGGAGTAGCTGGTGAGCTAAGGTCTAGTAGCTCATGATCTCAGTCGCAGTATCATAGTTCTGCGGTCTTTACATCGGTAGGATGATTTTGCTCCCAGGGAAGAACTGTCTCTGCCTATGGTAGCCTCAGTCATGTGAGGCTCCATCTTTCCTAGAATAAAATTAGAAAATTTAGTGATAAAAATATACCTTAAAGCAGCTGCATAAAAATCACATTGTCAAAAAGCCACTTGGGCTTGAAAGGCTACATTGAAACATCCACTTTAAACAATCTTTCTTCACACGTAAACAAGTAGAACTATAATATGGGTTATTATGGTACTAATGCATCCCTCCAAAATACTTTATTCAAATTATTTTTCTAGTGATCCAAAATACAGACTCATATACATAAAATGTTTTCCAGTCACTTAGAATTTCCTCACCTGTAGTTTGTGTAGAAGAAAACTTTTGATCAACTAATGTTTCTCAGTTCAATCACCATACTCATGCATTACAGCCCAAAGGTTTTAACTTAAAAATCAGTGGAAGTTCCAAGCGCTGCTTTATAAAAAGATGTTACCCGGTGAGAAGCCTGTAGATTTATTTAAGAAAATGGAAGAACCAGAGCAGTTCTAGATATGGGCTTCTCCCATCCTGAGTCTACTCTCCTCTCTGCTCTGCATCCCAGGACCCAGATTGTCGCTGACTCACCCCTTGAAATCCATCATCTGGCTCCTGAGAAACTGGCTGCCCATTAAACACAGCCAGTGGAGACCATGAAAAGAGAAGCTGAGGCATCCTGGCCTGCCCCTTGGCAGTGTCAGGCTATTTCCACGTCTTTCTACCGTCCCAGCTTCAGCCAGGCACCGCCCATGGCTCCAGGTGGTGCTGGACTACCGAACGCTGCTTGTTTCCCTGTTGGGTCTGTTGTTTTGTGTTGTTGTCCTTTGAGCGGCAACAGTTTCCCCTCATTTCTGTGTATTGATGCCTCAATACTGGTAATCATGCTCACACATCTGAAAGTAATTACTCCATTAGAGTCCCTTAATTTGAGAGCCGTCTGGGATGAAGTCCACCTCCTGATCCTACCCTGATTGAAACAGCAATGAAAAGCAAACAAGGCACTTATGTTGCTCTTTTAAATACCTTAAGATCCGGTCATCACGGAAATCTAGCATATTGATTAGAACACCTCGGAACTCTGCTTAAAACTAACATTAAGGAAAATGTCAAGCAAGGCATTTTTTTCTCTGCTGTACCTATCTCTCCACTTTTAGCTTCACTTTCTGGCCCTAAACTTACAGAAGACAAAGGGAAACAGCATCACATTCTGACTTACTCACCTCAGTCTACTGAGTAGGAGGCAGAGACTCTGGGTAGGGTCCTCTTAGACAGAGAACAGTGTGTACCTGCAATATCTTCAGGCCAAACGTCTGTACAGTCTAGGCCCAGCACTTAGGAGAGAAGCTCTGTCATATTAAAAACCTCTTACATTTTTATGACACTGTAGTTTCCAGAATATTTTTATATCTTTCATGGTGTTTGACTTAAATAGTGAATTAAGAAATCCAGCTCTAGTCCTCTGAATGGAACAGGCAAACCTAAGAAGGTAAAGAGAACATTGAGTGATGCTGTCCTGGTAAAAAGTAAATAACACTTGGAGAGTGGGTACACAGCACAATCTCATCGAATGCAATTGTCCCACATTTAAAAACTGCTATAAAGTAATGTTCCTTTAATCAAAATTTATTTTTCCACTGACATACATTACAAACTAAAGATGTATTCCTTCACAGAAAATGTGTTAGCCCTAAGTCTAAATACAAATCACACTTAACAATGTAACAAGCCTTCTAAAGTCAGTTATCTAAAGGAAAGCTACAGTTTTCTGACAAAACAATAATCACATTCAGAATAATTCACAAAGTACAGTTAGAGTCTCCACAATAATATTCTTTTAAGGATAGATCCATATATAAGCAAAATCATCTGGAGAAGGGTCACTGTAAGACAGACAGACAGGGGTGGGGATTTAGCTCAGCTGCAAAGTGCCTGCCTGGCAAGTGTAAGGTCGTGAGTTCAATTCCTGATACCGGAAGGGAAAAAAAAACAACCAAACAAACAGACAAGACAGACAGACAGACAGACAGACACACACACACACACACACACACACGTTCCTATTTAAATCCAGTTGTGATTATTGTGAGGAATGATTTGAAGGACCTGGGCGAGTTTCATTCTTTGCTACAATGCTGTCTCCCACTTCACTCCTAATGACTTGTTGCCCTGTGTTAGATACACCCTTCTCCCAGTCTTCTTTCAGACTAGAAAAATCCTTCAAAAGGATGCTTTGCTACACTTTAGAAGCCACGTTCTCCAAATTGTAATCTTTGGGTCATATCAGAAATACCAGGGATGTTTATAAGAAAAATGCAAATTCTTACTCTCACCTTGGACCTTCTGAATCAGCATGGTAGGCCCTGGTCTGGGAGTCCAAAATCTTAACAAGCTCCCAGGAGCATGTTAACACCTGAAAAGCACTACTTGGTGTAAATAAGGTCATCACACTCTCTGCCTCATACCGGCCCACAGAGGGTCAGGGTGTAGCCCCGGCTGGTGTATGTTCTGGGCTCTGAGCATATACACAGTCTTTACTTTGGAAATGATAGCGCCTTCTGAGGTTGCAAACACAACATCCTCCACCGCAAGGGCTTTACAGTTTGTACAGTGTGTTTTATGCCCTCTATTTTCATATTTATAGCAGTGTTAGGACTGTTTTTATATCAGTTCCCTACTTTTTTTGTTGTTGTTTTTTGTTTTTGGTTTTGGTTTTTCTCCGGTACCGGGAACCGAACTCACGACCTTGCGCTTGCCAGGCAGGCACTTTGCCGCTGAGCTAAATCCCCAGCCCCCAGTTCCCTACATTGAAAAATGAATTTCCTGAGAAATTAAAGCTTTCTCAGAGTTATACAGAACTGAGATTCAAAGTACCAGCTTTACTAATGCTAATTCCGCCGGTTTGAATTTGTCTCGAATTACACAGAAACTTAAATAGCCCTTAAAACAGAAAGAAAAAGAAGGGTGAATGTGACTTAGACTGAAATCCTGAATAATTAGAAGATGAGAGCACAGAATGAGATCTAAAATTTCTTACGCGGGACATTTACTGTTCAACGTAAATTACGCCGACTCTCCACAGCGCCGTCACATTGTAATACCACAAAAAACACTTAACTCAAGCGAAGGCCAACAGAACAGTGGCTGTTCTCAGTCATTTGATTTTATTACAAATCTAAGGATCTTTTCTCAGTCTGATGTGGAATTTTATGTATTCCGTGGACAGAGCACAGTGAAGCAGGGCATATTTTGGCTCAGAGTAATATAACCCTCTCAGTTTAATTTTTATTAAGGAACATTCTAAACATGCACAACACAGAGAACAGTACAACAATCCCACATGTACCTAACCCCCAGCTTCAGTGATTACTGAGATGAAATCGTTCTTGGAAGGAGAAAAAGCCGTTTTTAAAAACACTCCTTTAAATCATATAACAATATGAAAATTCAGAATTCCCACTGCAAATCTCAAAAGGCTTTCTAAATAAAGAAACAAGTATGCAGATTAACCAATAAATTTACACATACACATATTTTTAGGGGAAATGAGTCATTTCCCTCGTGAGGATGCATACAAAATGCCTGCTTACAGCTCAGAAAATGTGTGCGTTTTCACAATCTATTTGATGGCAGGCCCTAATGGTCAGAAAAAATAAAACTTAGTCCTTACAGCCTGTGCTGTCTTTACGCAAAATGTGTGCCGTTTACTTGGGAGCTATCGAACAGATGTGGACCTAAAAGGAAGAGACCAGTTATAAAGCACTGGGGGCGGGGGGGCAGATGTCCCTGTTTTTAATGTGTTACTGCGCGGGTCCAATTTATCTCGCTGCAAGTGATCTAGGACTCCATGAAACAGTTCCCGATTATAGATCACTGATACCCTGCTTTTAAAGGCCTTCCATTGTAACAAGCAGCGTTCTCAAAGCTGGCCATTCAGGCACACAGGCTGGGGTCCTAGGCACATTTGGAGCCTGAGAATAAGTTAAGGAAGGAAAATGAGGCGGGAGGTGGGGGGAACTCCCACTGGGATACAGAATACAAAGGGCAGGGCTTAGGCCTTTATGGGAAGGCCATTTCTAGGATCTCCTTCTGCATTTGATAGTTCATTGCATCAGAAATCTGAAATAACTTTATTAGTATGGGGATATAATTATTTTTTGCTCCCAGAACTCTACCTTTCTACAGACCCAATAACTGCCACATATCAAAGCTTCTTTGTGCCAGGCTCTCCACCAAAGCCTTTATATGTAAAAATTCTCTCACTTCACTTATAGAATCCTTTCCCCTAGTATTGTTAGTAAGGAAGCTGAGGAAGCTGAGAATTAGACATAATTGTCAATTCTAAAACAAGAGAAACAGGGGCTGGGGATTTAGCTCAGCGGCAAAAGCGCCTGCCTGGCATGCGCAAGGTCGTGAGTTCGGTTCCTGGTACCGGAGAAAAACCAAAAAAAATAAAAATAAATAAATAAATAAAATAA